>NC_024799.2:28328516-28493056 GCF_000309985.2 Brassica rapa | reverse complement strand
ACACATAGATTTTGAGAAAAATTCAAAAAAATTTGACAATACTGTTTTAATACATATTTGAATCATGTCAATAAAATATGATGAAGTTCAAAGAGGTTTGGAACCTTTGTTGTCTCGTTTCTCTAAGGAATAGCAATTTTTATAGTGGTTAGTCCAATGATTTAGGGAGTATTTGCAGTTTTGCTAAATTAATTGATAAAAAATTAGAACGATGTCCATGTACCATGAAAAGACGTTTATCATAAAATTAATAAAATGTATAATGTGGTTATAATTTTTAAAACAATTTAAAGATTATAGGCTTCATATATAGAGCATTTACCGAAAACTCACTATTTTCGTAGGGGGGTACACATAGATTTTGAGAAAAATTTCAAAAAATTTGACAATACTGTTTTATACATAGTTGAATCATGTAATAACATATGATGAAGTTCAAAAAGGTTTGGAACCTTTGTTGTCTCCGTTTTCTAGGGAATAGCAATTTTATAGTGGTTAGTCCAATGATTTAGGGAGTATTTGCAGTTTTGCTAAATTAATGGATAAAAAATTAGAACGATGTCCATGTACCATGAAAAAGAAGTTTATCATACATTAATACAAATGTATAATGTGGTTTTAAATTTTAAAACAATTTAAAGATTATAGGCTTCATATATAGAGCATTTACCGAAAACTCACTATTTTCGTAGGGGTTACACATAGATTTTGAAAAAAATTCAAAAAAATTTACAATACTTTTAATACATATTTGATTCATGTAATAAAATATGATGAAGTTCAAAGAGGTTTGGAACCTTTTGTTGTCTCCGTTTCTCTAGGGAATAGCCAATTTTATAGTGGTTAGTCCAATGATTTAGGGAGTATTTGCAGTTTTGCTAAATTAATGGATAAAAATTAGAACGATGTCCATGTACCATGAAAAAGAAGTTTATCATACATTAATACAAAGGTATAATGTTGGTTTTAAATTTTAAAACAAATTTAAAGATTATAGGCTTCATATATAGAGCATTTACCGAAAACTCACTATTTTCGTAGGGGGTAAACATAGATTTTGAGGAAAAATTCAAAAAATTTGACTGAAAATACTGTTTTAATACATATTTGAATCATGTAATAACATATGATGAAGTTCAAAGAGGTTTGGAACTTTGTTGTCTCCTTTCTAGGGAATAGCAATTTTATAGTGGTTAGTCCAATGATTTAGGGAGTATTTGCAAGTTTTGCTAAATTAATGGAAAAAAATTAGAACGATGTCCATGTACCATGAAAAGAAGTTTATCATACATTAATAACAAGGTATAATGTGGTTTAAATTTTAAAACAAATTTAAATATTATAGGCTTCATATATTGAGCATTTACCGAAAACTCACTATTTTCGTAGGGGTTACACATAGATTTTGAAAAAAAAAATCAAAAAATTGAAAATACTGTTTTAATACATATTTGAATCATGTAATAAAATATGATGAAGTTCAAAGAGGTTTGGAACCTTTGTTGTCTCCGTTTCTCTAAGGAATAGCAATTTTATAGTGGTTAGTCTAATGATTTAGGGAGTATTTGCAGTTTTGCTAAATTAATGGATAAAAAATTAGAACGATGTCCATGTACCATGAAAAAAGTTTATCATACGTTAAGACAAAGTTATAATGTGGTTTTAAATTTTACAACAAATTTAAAGATTATAGGCTTCATATATAGAGCATTTACCGAAAACTCACTATTTTCGTAGGGGTTACACATAGATTTTGAGAAAAATTCAAAAATTTGACAATACTATTTTAATACATATTTGAATCATGTAATAAAATATGATGAAGTTCAAAGAGGTTTGGAACCTTTGTTGTCTCCGTTTCTCTAAGGGAATAGCAATTTTATAGTGGTTAGTCCAATGATTTAGGGAGTATTTACAGTTTTGCTAAATTAATGGATTAAAAATTAGAACGATGTCCATGTACCATGAAAAGGAGTTTATCATAAATTAATACAATGTATAATGTGGTTATAAATTTTAAAACGAATTTAAAAGATTATAGGCTTCATATATAGAGCATTTACCGAAAACTCACTATTTTCGTAGGGGGGGTACACATAGATTTTGAGAAAAATTCAAAAAATTTGAAAATACTGTTTTAATACATATTTGAATCATGTAATACATATGATGAAGTTCAAAGAGGTTTGGAACCTTTGTTGTCTCCGTTTCTCTAGGGAATAGCAATTTATAGTGGTTAGTCCAATGATTTAGAGAGTATTTGCAGTTTTGCTAAATTAATGGATAAAAATTAGAACGATGTCCATGTACCATGAAAAGAAGTTTATCATACATTAATACAAAGGTATAATGTGTTTTAAATTTTAAAACAAATTTAAAGATTATAGGCTTCATATATAGAGCATTTACCGAAAACTCACTATTTTCGTAGGGGTTAACACATAGATTTTGAGAAAAATTCAAAAAATTTGAGAATACTGTTTTAATACATATTTGAATCATGTAATAAAATATGATGAAGTTCAAAGAGGTTTGGAACCTTTGTTGTCTCCGTTTCTCTAGGGAATAGCAATTTTATAGTGGTTAGTCCAATGATTTAGGGAGTATTTGCAGTAAATTAATGGATAAAAAATTAGAACGATGTTCATGTACCATGAAAAGAAGTTTATCATACATTAATACAAAGGTATAATATGGTTATAAATTTTAAAACGAATTAAAAGATTATAGGCTTCATATATAGAGCATTTACCGAAAACACACAATTTTCGTAGGGGGGTACACATAGATTTTGAGAAAAATTCAAAAAATTTGATAATACTGTTTTAATGCATAATTGAATCATGTAATAACATATGATGAAGTTCAAAGAGGTTTGGAACCTTTGTTGTCTCCGTTTCTCTAGGGAATAGCAATTTTATAGTGGTTAGTCCAATGATTTAGAGAGTATTTGCAGTTTTGCTAAATTAATGGATAAAAAATTAGAACGATGTCCATGTACCATGAAAAGAAGTTTATCATACATTAATACAAAGTTATAATGTGGTTTTAAATTTTAAAACAAATTTAAAGATTATAGGCTTCATATATAGAGCATTTACCGAAAACTCACTATTTTCGTAGGGGGCGGGGGTACACATAGATTTTGAGAAAAATTCAAAAAACTTGAAAATACTGTTTTAATACATATTTGAATCATGTAATAATATATATGATGAAGTTCAAAGAGGTTTGGAACCTTTGTTGTCTCCGTTTCTCTAGGGAATAGCAATTTTATAGTGGTTAGTCAATGATTTAGGGAGTATTTGCAGTTTTGCTAAATTAATGGATAAAAAATTAGAACGATGTCCATGTACCATGAAAAGAAGTTTATCATAATTAATACAAAGTTATAATGTGGTTTAAATTTTAAAACAAATTTAAAGATTATAGGCTTCATATATAGAGCATTTACCGAAAACTCACTATTTTCGTAGGGGTTAACACATAGATTTTGAGAAAAATTCAAAAAATTTGAGAATACTGTTTTAATACATATTTGAATCATGTAATAAAATATGATGAAGTTCAAAGAGGTTTGGAACCTTTGTTGTCTCTGTTTCTCTAAGGAATAGCAATTTTATAGTGGTTAGTCCAATGATTTAGGGAGTATTTACAGTTTTGCTAAATTAATTGATTAAAAATTAGAACGATGTCCATGTACCATGAAAAGAAGTTTATCATAAATTAATACAAATGTATAATGTGGTTATAAATTTTAAAACGAATTAAAAGATTATAGGCTTCATATATAGAGCATTTACCGAAAACTCACTATTTTCGTAGGGGGGTTCAACATAGATTTGAGAAAAATTCAAAAAATTTGACAATACTGTTTTAACATATTTGAATCATGTAATAAAATATGATGAAGTTCAAAGAGGTTTGGAACCTTTGTTGTCTCCGTTTCTCTAGGGAATAGCAATTTTATAGTGGTTAGTCCAATGATTTAGGGAGTATTTGCAGTTTTGCTAAATTAATGGATAAAAAAATTAGAACGATGTCCATGTACCATGAAAAGAAGTTTATCATACATTAATACAAAGGTATAATGTGGTTTTAAATTTTAAAACAAATTTAAAGATTATAGGCTTCATATATAGAGCATTTACCGAAAACTCACTATTTTCGTAGGGGTTACACATAGATTTGAGAAAAATTCAAAAAAATTGAGAATACTATTTTTAATACATATTTGAATCATGTAATAAAATATATGAAGTTCAAAGAGGTTTGGAACCTTGTTGTCTCCGTTTCTCTAAGGAATAGCAATTTATAGTGGTTAGTCCAATGATTTAGGGAGTATTTACAGTTTTGCTAAATTAATTGATAAAAAATTAGAACGATGTCCATGTACCATGAAAAGAAGTTTATCATAAATTAATACAAATGTATAATGTGGTTTATAAATTTTAAAACGAAATTAAAAGATTATAGGCTTCATATATAGAGCATTTACCGAAAACTCACTATTTTCGTAGGGGGGTACACATAGATTTGAGAGAAAAATTCAAAAATTTGAAATACTGTTTTAATACATATTTGAATCATGTAATAATATATGATGAAGTTCAAAGAGGTTTGGAACCTTTGTTGTCTCCGTTTCTCTAGGGAATAGCAATTTTATAGTGGTTAGTCCAATGATTTAGGGAGTATTTGCAGTTTTGCTAATTAATGGATAAAAAATTAGAACGATGTCCATGTACCATGAAAAGAAGTTTATCATACATTAATACAATGTATAATGTGGTTTTAAATTTTAAAACAAATTTAAAGATTATAGGCTTCATATATAGAGCATTTACCGAAAACTCACTATTTTCGTAGGGGGTTACACATAGATTTTGAGAAAAATTCAAAAAATTTGACAATACTGTTTTAATACATATTTGAATCATGTAATAAATATGATGAAGTTCAAAGAGGTTTGGAACTTTGTTGTCTCCGTTTCCTAAGGAATAGCAATTTTATAGTGGTTAGTCCAATGATTTAGGGAGTATTTACAGTTTTGCTAAATTAATGATTAAAAATTAGAACGATGTCCATGTACCATGAAAAGAAGTTTATCATACATTAATACAAAGGTATAATGTGGTTTTAAATTTTAAAACAAATTTAAAGATTATAGGCTTCATATATAGAGCATTTACCGAAAACTCACTATTTTCGTAGGGGGGTACACATAGATTTTGAGAAAATTTCAAAAAAATTTGAGAAAATACTGTTTTAATACATATTTGAATCATGTAATAACATATGATGAAGTTCAAAGAGGTTTGGAACCTTTGTTGTCTCCGTTTCTCTAGGGAATAGCAATTTTATAGTGGTTAGTCCATGATTTAGGGAGTAGTATTGCAGTTTTGCTAAATTAATGGATAAAAAATTAGAACGATGTCCATGTACCATGAAAGAAGTTTATCATACATTAATACAAAGTTATAATGTGGTTTTAAATTTTAAAAAAATTTAAAGATTATAGGCTTCATATATAGAGCATTTACCGAAAACTCACTATTTTCGTAGGGGGTACACATAGATTTTGAGAAAAATTCAAAAAAATTGAAATACTGTTTTAATACATATTTGAATCATGTAATAAAATATGATGAAGTTCAAAGAGGTTTGGAACCTTTGTGTCTCCGTTTCTCTAGGGAATAGCAATTTTATAGTGGTTAGTCAATGATTTAGGGAGTATTTGCAGTTTTGCTAACTTATGGATAAAAAATTAGAACGATGTACATGTACCATGAAAAAAAGTTTATCATACATTAATACAAAGGTATAATGTGGTTTTAAATTTAAAACAAATTTAAAGATTATAGGCTTCATATATAGAGCATTTACCGAAAACTCACTATTTTCGTAGGGGTTACACATAGATTTTGAGAAAAATTCAAAAAATTTGAGAATACTGTTTTAATACATATTTGAATCATGTAATAAATATGATGAAGTTCAAAGAGGTTTGGAACCTTGTTGTCTCCGTTTCTCTAGGGAATAGCAATTTTATAGTGGTTAGTCCAATGATTTAGGGAGTATTTGCAGTTTTGCTAAATTAATGGATAAAAAATTAGAACGATGTCCATGTACCATGAAAAGAAGTTTATCATACATTAATACAAAGGTATAATGTGGTTTTAAATTTTAAAACAAATTTAAAGATTATAGGCTTTATATATAGAGCATTTACCGAAAACTCACTATTTTCGTAGGGGGGTACACATAGATTTTGAGAAAAATTCAAAAAAATAAAAAATACTGTTTTAATACATATTTGAATCATGTAATAATATATGATGAAGTTCAAAGAGGTTTGGAACCTTTGTTGTCTTCGTTTCTCTAGGGAATAGCAATTTTATAGTGGTTAGTCTAATGATTTATGGAGTATTTGCAGTTTTGCTAAATTAATGGATAAAAAATTAGAACGATGTTAATGTACCATGAAAAGAAGTTTATCATACATTAATACAAAGTTATAATGTGGTTTTAAATTTTAAAGCAAATTTAAAGATTATAGGCTTCATATATAGAGCATTTACCGAAAACTCACTATTTTCGTAGGGGTTAAACACATAGATTTTGAGAAAAACTCAAAAAAATTGAGAATACTATTTTAATACATATTTGAATCATGTAATAAAATATAATGAAGTTCAAAGAGGTTTGGAACCTTTGTTGTATTTGTTTCCCTAAGGAATAGCCAATTTTATAGTGGTTAGTCCAATGATTTAGGGAGTATTTACAGTTTTGCTAAATTAATTGATTAAAAATTAGAACGATGTCCATGTACCATGAAAAGAAGTTTATCATAAATTAATACAGATGTATAATGTGGTTATAAATTTTAAAACGAATTAAAAGATTATAGGCTTCATATATAGAGCATTTACCGAAAACACACTATTTTCGTAGGGGGGTACACATAGATTTTGAGAAAAATTTAAAAAATTTGAAGATACTGTTTTAATACATATTTGAATCATGTAATAATATATGATGAAGTTCAAAGAGGTTTGGAACCTTTGTTGTCTTCGTTTCTCTAGGGAATAGTAATTTTATAATGGTTAGTCCAATGATTAGGGAGTATTTGCAGTTTTGCTAAATTAATGGATAAAAAAATTATAACGATGTCCATGTACCATGAAATGAAGTTTATCATACATTAATACAAGGTATAATGTGGTTTTAAATTTAAACAAATTTAAAGATTATAGGCTTCATATATAGAGCATTTACCGAAAACTCATTATTTTCGTAGGGGTTAACACATAGATTTTGAGAAAAACTCAAAAAATTTGAGAATACTATTTTAATACTATTTGAATCATGTAATAAAATATGATGAAGTTCAAAAGATTTGGAACCTTTGTGTATTTGTTTGTCAAAGGAATAGCAATTTTATAGTGGTTAGTCCAATGATTAGGGGGTAGTAGTGTTTACAGTTTTGCTAAATTAATTGATTAAAAAATTAGAACGATGTCCATGTACCATGAAAAGAAGTTTATCATACATTAATACAAAGGTATAATGTGGTTTTTAAATTTTAAAACAAATTTAACGATTATAGGCTTCATATATAGAGCATTTACCGAAAACTCACTATTTTCGTAGGGGGGTACACATAGATTTTGAGAAAAATTCAAAAAATTTGAAAATACTGTTTTAATACATATTTGAATCATGTAATAATATATGATGAAGTTCAAAGAGGGTTGGAACCTTTGTTGTCTCCTTCTCGTTTCTCTAGGGAATAGCAATTTTATAGTGGTTAGTCCAATGATTAGGCAGTATTTGCAGTTTGCTAAATTAATGGATATAAAAAATTAGAACGATGTCCATGTACCATGAAAAGAAGTTTATCATACATTAATACAAAGTTATAATGTGGTTTTAAATTTTAAAACAAATTTAGAGATTATAGGCTTCATATATAGAGCATTTACCGAAAACTAACTATTTTCGTAGGGGTTAACCCATAGATTTTGAAAAAAATCAAAAAAATTGAAAATACTGTTTTAATACATATTTGAATCAAATAATAAAATATGATGAAGTTCAAAGAGGTTTGGAACCTTTGTTGTCTCCGTTTCTCTAGGGAATAGCAATTTTATAGTGGTTAGTCTAATGATTTAGGGAGTATTTGCAGTTTTGCTAACTTAATGGATAAAAAATTAGAACGATGTACATGTACCATGAAAAAAAGTTTATCATACATTAATACAAAGGTATAATGTGGTTTTAAATTTTAAAACAAATTTAAAGATTATAGGCTTCATATATAGAGCATTTACCGAAAACTCACTATTTTCGTAGGGGTTAACACATAGATTTTGAAAAAAATTCAAAAAATTTGAGAATACTATTTTAATACATATTTGAATCATGTAATAAAATATGATGAAGTTCAAAGAGGTTTGGAACCTTTTTTGTCTCTGTTTCTCTAAGGAATAGCAATTTTATAGTGGTTAGTCCAATGATTTAGGGAGTATTTACAGTTTTACTAAATTAATTGATTAAAAATTAGAACGATGTCCATGTACCATGAAAAGGAGTTTATCATAAATTAATACAAATGTATAATATGGTTATAAATTTTAAAACGAATTAAAAGATTATCGGCTTCATATATAGAGCATTTACCGAAAACTCACTATTTTCGTGGGGGGGGGGTACACATAAATTTGAGAAAAATTCAAAAAAATTTGAAAATACTGTTTTAATACATATTTGAATCATGTAATAATATATGATGAAGTTCAAAGAGGTTGGAACCTTTGTTGTCTCCGTTTCTCTAGGTAATAGCAATTTATAGTGGTTAGTCCAATGATTTAGAGAGCATTTGCAGTTTTGCTAAATTAATGGATAAAAAATTAGAACAATGTCCATCTACCATGAAAAGAAGTTTATCATATATTAATATAAAGGTATAATGTGGTTTTAAATTTTAAAACAAATTTAAAGAATATAGGCTTCATATATAGAGCATTTACCGAAAACTCACTATTTTCGTAGGGGTTAACACATAGATTTTGAGAAAAACTCAAAAAATTTGAGAATACTATTTTAATACATATTTGAATCATGTAATAAAATATGATGAAGTTCAAAGAGGTTTGGAACCTTTTTTGTCTCGTTTTCTCTAAGGAATAGCAATTTTTATAGTGGTTAGTCCAATGATTTAGGGGAGTATTTACAGTTTTACTAAATTAATTGATTAAAAATTAGAACGATGTCCATGTACCATGAAAAGGAGTTTATCATAAATTAATACAAATGTTATAATATGGTTATTAAATTTTAAAACGAAATTTAAAGATTATCGGCTTCATATATAGAGCATTTACCGAAAACACACTATTTCGTAGGGGGAGTACACATAGATTTTGAGAAAAATTCAAAAATTTTGATAATACTGTTTTAATGCATAATTGAATCATGTAAAAACATATGATGAAGTTCAAAGAGGTTTGGAACCTTTGTTATCTCCGTTTCTCTAGGGAATAGCAATTTTATAGTGGTTAATCCAATGATTTAGAGAGTATTTGCAGTTTTGCTAAATTAATGGATAAAAAAAATAGAACGATGTCCATGTACCATGAAAAGAAGTTTATCATACATTAATACAAAGGTATAATGTGGTTTTAAATTTTAAAACAAATTTAAAGATTATAGGCTTCATATATAGAGCTTTACCGAAAACTCACTATTTTCGAAGGGGGGTACACATAGATTTTGAGAAAAATTCAAAAATTTGAAATACAGTTTTAATACATATTTGAATCATGTAATAATATATGATGAAGTTCAAATAGGTTTGGAACCTTTGTTGTCTCCGTTTCTCTAGGGAATAGCAATTTTATAGTGGTTAGTCCAATTATTTATGGAGTATTTGCAGTTTTGCTAAATTAATAGATAAAAAATTAGAACGATATCCATGTACCATGAAAAGAAGTTTATCATACATTAATATAAAGGTATTATGTGGTTTTAAATTTTAAAATAAATTTAAAGATTATAGGCTTCATATATAGAGCATTTACCGAAAACTCACTATTTTCGTAGGGGGTGGGTAGACATAGATTTTGAGAAAAATTCAAAACATTTGAGAATACAATTTTAATACATATTTGAATCATGCAATAAAATATGATGAAGTTCAAAGAGGTTTGGAACCTTTGTTGTCTCTGTTTCTCTAAGGAATAGCAATTTTATAGTGATTAGTCCAATGATTTAGGGAGTATTTACAGTTTTGCTAAATTAATTGATTGAAAATTAGAATGATGTCCAGGTACCATGAAAAGGAGCTTATCATAAATTAAAAAAAATGTATAATGTGGTTATAAATTTTAAAACGAATTAAAAGATTATAGGCTTCATATATAGAGCATTTACCAAAAACACGTAGATTTTGAGAAAAATTCAAAAAATTTGACAATACTGTTTTAATGCATAGTTGAATCATGTAATAACATATGATGAAGTTCAAAGAGGTTTAGAACCTTTGTTGTCTCCGTTTCTCTAAGGAATAGCAATTTTATAGTGGTTAGTCTAATGATTAGGGAGTATTTGCAGTTTTGCTAAATTAATTGATAAAAATTAGAACGATGTCCAGGTACAATGAAAAGGAGTTTATCATAAATTAATACAAATGTATAATGTGGTTATAAATTTTAAAACGAATTAAAAGATTATAGGCTTCATATATAGAGCATTTACCGAAAACTCACTATTTCGTAGGGGGGTTGGTACACATATATTTTGAGAAAAATTCAAAAAATTTGAGAATACTGTTTTAATACATATTTGAATCATGTAATAAAATATGATGAAGTTCAAAGAGGTTTGGAACCTTTGTTATCATTGTTTCTCTAAGGAATAGCAGTTTTATAGTGGCTAGTCCAATGATTTAGGGAGTATTTACATTTTTGCTAAATTAATTGATTAAAAATTAGAACGATGTCCATGTACCATGAAAAGGAGTATATCATAAATTAATACAAATGTATAATGTGGTTATAAATTTTAAAACGAATTTAATGATTATAAGCTTCATATATAGAGCATTTACCGAAAACTCACTATTTTTGTAGGGGGGGGGGGTACACATAGATTTTGAGAAAAATTCAAAAAATTTGAAAATACTGTTTTAATACATATTTGAATCAAGTAATAATATATGATGAAGTTCAAAGAGGTTTGGAACCTTTGTTGTCTCCGTTTCTCTAAGGAATGGCAATTTTATAGTGGTTAGTCTAATGATTTAGGGAGTATTTGCAGTTTTGCTAAATTAATTGATGAAAATTAGAACGTTGTCCAGGTACCATGAAAAGGAGTTTATCATAAATTAATACAAATGCATAATGTGGTTTTAAATTTTAAAACGAATTAAAAGATTATAAGCTTCATATATAGAGCATTTACCGAAAACTCACTATTTTCGTAGGGGGGTGGGTACACATAGATTTTGAGAAAAATTTAAAAAATTTGAGAATACGGTTTTAATACATATTTGAATCATGTTATAAAATATGATGAAGTTCAAAGAGGTTTGGAACCTTTGTTATCTCTGTTTCTCAAAGGAATAGCAATTTTATAGTGGTTACTCCAATGATTTAGGGAGTATTACAGTTTTGCTAAATTAATTGATTAAAAATTAGAACGATGTCCATGTACCATGAAAAGGAGTTTATCATAAATTAATACAAATGTATAATGTGGTTATAAATTTTGAAACGAATTAAAAGATTATAGGCTTCATATATAGAGCATTTACCGAAAACTCACTATTTTCGTAGGGGGGTTAACACATAGATTTTGAAAAAAATCAAAAAAATTGAAAATATTGTTTTAGTACATATTTGAATCAAGTAATAAAATATGATGAAGTTCAAAGAGGTTTGAAACTTTTTTTGTCTCCATTTCTCTAGAAAATAGCAATTTTATAGTGGTTAGTCCACCAATTTAGGGAGTATTATGAAGTTTTACTAAATTAATTGACAAAAAAATAAAACAATGCCCATGTACCATGAAAGAGAGTTTAATATACATTAATACAAATGTAGAATGTGTTTATAAATTTTAAAACAACATTAAAGATCATAGTCTTCATTATATAGAGCATTTACCGAAAAATTCAATATTTTCGTAGGCGTTAACACACAGATTTTGAAAAAAATTGAAAAAATTGTTTTAATGCATACTTGCATCTTCACTAACATATGATGAAGGTCAAAGAGGTTTGAAACTTTTGTTGTCTCCGTTTCTCTAGAAAGTTTTGATTTTATAGTGGTTAGTACACTAATTTAGGGAGTATTATGAAGTTTTACTAAATTAATTGACAAAAAATTAAAACGATGTCCACGTACCATGAATGAGAGTTTAATATACAATAATGCAAATGTAGAATGTGTTTATAAATTTTTAAACAACACTAAAGATCATAGGCTTCAGTATATAGAGGATTCACCGAAAAATTCAATATTTTCGTAGGGATTATAACTCATAGATTTTGAGAAAAATTCAAAAATATAAAAATTATGTTTTAATACATAGTTGCATCCTTCACTAACATATGATGAAGTTCAAAGAGGTTGGAACTTTTGTTGTCTCTATTTCTCTAGAAAATAGCAATTTTATAGTGGTTAGTCACCAAATTAGGGAGTATTATGAAGTTTTACTAAATTAATTGATATAAAAAAATAAAATAATTACCATGTACCATGAAAGAGAGTTTAATATACATTAATACAAATTTATAATGTGTTTATAAATTTTAAAACAACATTAAAGATCATAGGCTTCATTATATAGAGCATTTACCGAAAAATTCAATATTTTCGTAGGGTTAACACATATATTTTGAAAAAATTTAAAAATATGAAAATACTGTTTTAATACATACTTGCATCTTTCACTAACATATGATGAAGGTCAAGAGGTTTGAAACTTTTGTTGTCTATGTTTCTCTTGAAATTGCGATTTTATAATGGTTAGTACACCAATTTAGGGAGTATTATGAATTTTTACTAAATTAATTGACAAAATTTTAAAACTATGCTCACGTACCATGAAAGAGAGTTTAATATACATTAATACAAATGTAGAATGTGTTTATAAATTTTAAAACAACACTAAAGATCATAGGCTTCATTATATAGAGCATTTACCGAAAAATTCAATATTTTCGTAGGGTTATCTATTTCATTTCAAATTTATTTATATCTGATAATATGTAATTTTAGTGGTTTCTCTATATAAAATCACTTGCGTTTCTTTTTTTTATCTCTCATTATGGATTTGATCAAAGAAAAAATTGAGATGGATCATAAAGAATTTAATAAACTAAATGTAATTTGGTATTTGTCAAATTTGTATAATAATACTTCTTAATAGAATTTGTATTATTAAATCCTTTACATATTAAATGTTTTCTTAAATCATTTATGTTTGCACTTTACACCCAGCTCAGACCACACCAAGTGTTTGATTGTTATAGAAATACGATTACCAAAGTTAGTGTTATTTAATGCTTTGTGTAGGCTGAAGAAGAAACATCACGTAACGCTATAAATTATATTCGACAGATATGATGTCCGAGTTTTAAAATATAGTATTATAATGTACTACTCTTTGGATTTTGGATTGGAATATATAAACACTCCATGACGACAAAAAAAAGTCCCATTCCAACTTCTTTTTGGAAATTTAAATCTTGTTTCGTCCAAACAAGAGGATTAATAACAACAAAAGTCGAAACAGTAAAGTTCTATGAAAATATTAAGTATACATGTTCTATTGAAATTATAGATGATAAAACATCAATTCATATCATTTGAAGAACATCAGAATATAATATAACAGACAATATATAAGAGAATTAGTGAAGTTATTCTCTCCATTATTATTCCAAAAACTTACAATATAATATTCTTATAATTAAGATTTTATACAATTTCCGAATTGAAAAACTGCTCATGATGTAAAACATTAAATATATCACGGAAATGGATCACGGCTTGCGCATTATCTCAGTGTTAGAAATACATTTTATACTTATTTCAATGAAGCAGTACCTCCGAGCTATGATTTATCTTGCGGTCTTTGTTATACTTTTAATAATGCTCGTTTGTGGATTCCTTTTCAAAGTATTAGTTGTTAATTGCTTTGGTTTTGGACTTTTTATAGGTAACTATTATTGCCTTTTCAGTGGGGTTTAGGGCTTCCTTTTTTATAAAGTACCACAAAAACTTATGATTTGAAAACAAATTCTATATCATAAAATTTTGGTAAACTAATCGTTTCGGTTGATAATAATCATTTGCGTAAATTATTTATCTAAATACGGTATTTCAATCATTCAGAGAGAAAAGGACTGCTAATTTGTTGGAGTTAAACACGAATAAGGCTTTACATATATATGCCTGAGCTTTCATTAGTTTTTACGAGTAAATTTGTCACAGATCAATATCTAACACTAGTTTTGGGTTATAAATATAAGAGGTGAAGTGGTGATTACTGTATGTGTTCATCTGTTTATATATGCATGGGTCGTTGCGCTTTAATTTGTTGTGAGCTTGTAATTTCGTTTTTCTGTTAATCTGTTGAGATGACCAAAAGAAAGAAAAAAGAGAGCTATACTTGGATCTTGATAAATCGCTTTGCTAATAATATATATATAAATAAAGGGAACTAATATGAATAATTCAAAATTCAAAACCATTTTTAACACATTCAAAACCACTTTAATTAATCATTTTTAGTATTATGTATTTATGCTCGAGAAAGTACGGATGTAAATATATAAAAGACAGGTCCATTAGGGTTTTACGTTTTGCAAGAGGAACGCATGTGGTGCCATGTGAAAAGGCTCCTATACTCTCATATTTTTGTTTATGATTTTTAATCAAAAGATGGTCAAGAAAGCCTAAAATTCTGGTTAAGTGACGACACTTATAAGCTGACAGCAATGGGGTTATTAATACACATACCCCCACATTTAGCTGTATTAAATTAAGAAAAAGGGAATAATCTATAGTTGCATTTCACTCTTTTCCCCCTGGTTACGTATAGTATAACATAGTTGCATCGAACTTGCAGTGTAGACTGTGTAGTGTGCCTTATAAACAGGTATATATAACAATTAATTTTTGTAGTCGACTGATTTAGTTATATTAGTTGAGGTTGACTATCGCTTATAATACGTAAATTAAGAAAAACGGTATAAATATTGTTGCAACTTTGCATTTCACACTTTCCCCCTGGTTACTATATTAAATAGTTGCATCGAACTTGCAGTGTAGACTGTGTAGTGTGCCTTATAAACATGTATACATAACGTTTAGTTTTTGTAGTCGACTGATTTAGTTATATTAGTTGAGGTTGACTATCGCTTCTAGTTTGTAGATATTTGACCGTTTCAGATTCACAAAAAAACATTAATTATAAATTTGGTTTCACTCCAGACGATTTGATTTTCCAGAAAACACATGCATTTATATTTTATAAAAAAATCTTATCGTCATTTGAAATAACCTTCTTAATAGCTCATGCATGATAACTCAATGTTTGGTCGGATGCATCATCTTTTACACTAGTGCACGGTAATTAAAATAATATACTAATCTGAATGTATGCGTGTTAACTAGATTTATCTAAAAGAAGTTTTTTTTTTGTTTTGTTAATGGCATTTGATCATTTGACCCTTCCATCCGACTAATCATAATGTGAATATGTTTCTTCGGAAAATATATTATATGCATGAGTCTATCATCAAATGAATTACTGCACATGAAAGATCATACCAAAGCAGAATAAGAGAATTTGTTATGTATGTGGACTCGAAACCAATCCTGAAACCGGAGTTAATTGATAGTTTACCGTAATTCTTTAATTTACTTTTACATACTCCTGATTTAATTGATCATTTTAAAATCTAAGTATATGATATATAAATGCATTCGCCTGATGTGTTTAGTTTAAACAATACCTCTACGTGATCGCGTTGCTTTTACTCGAGTTAGAATTCGATGTTTTGTTAAGAAGGTTGACATATGCATATCATGGTATTGATTAAGATGTGAATTGGTCAATCAATTTCTACATAAATTGTACTATAGCAAACTTAACTTACTGCTAATAAGGGCAGGTGAGTGTGAGGCTGGTAACTAAAATAAAGCCAATTATATTATAAAATGTATAACAGTATAAGGCTACTCATATATATCTGGGAAAATGGTCAACCCTAAAGAGTTCAAATTTAGTGAGGATCAATCATATACGTACACAGATAACTCATTATTTGGGAAAATGAAGAATCCAACAAATAGAAAAAACTTTTAATAAAAGATCAGAAACACACAAGTGAAATTTAGCAAATAATAATCGTAGTCACGAGAGAGCATAATATAATGTTCGCAGACAATACATAGCTCACTATAGTAGCAACTAGCAACTGACTAATTTTCATCATCATTATCATAATAGACATCATCATAATTCTTATTGTTAACTTTTGTAAATAAAAAAGGCATTTTAACGTACGTTAAAATCCTGACCTAGCTTGAGCCCAACCGTAAGCTTCTTGACCGCTCATCTGCCCTCCTCCACCGCTTCCACCGCCACTAGAAACAAGATTTTCCGGCATACTGTACACCGGAAGTCCTTGGTTTCCATCTCCTCGACCGCCACCGCTACTCAGAGGAGAACCTACGCCCCCAAGCTGCCCTGGAACCACTCCTCCGCCGCCGCCCTCAGCCGCTTCTTCCTCATCCAAAGGCAACCTCTCGTAAGTCGCATTAGAAAACGTGGCAGCAATTAGCATCACCGGACCAGCTGCCATCAATGGCCCCACCACGCTTCCTCCAACAATCTGACCTTGACCACTGGCTAAGTAAATCGTTAAACCGGTGGATCCAGGTGGAGCCGGTCCAGGCAAGAAAGAACCTGTTAAAGAAAGAATCTCAAACCTCCCTTGTAACGCCAAAACAGCCGCACCTCCAGGGGGGACTGGAACGGTAGCTGCTGAGGGTTGTCGGAGTGTAACGTTAGCCACCGTGCCGTTACCGCTCAAGATGCAGATGCCACGTTGGCGCCGCCTAGCGAAAGTAGCTAGGGTTTCGATGACGTCAGTCCCACTAGCGATCTCCATAACATGGCTCTTGAGAGCGTTAGGGGAATCGCGCGTGACGAAGATCGGTGGCTTTGGTTTGTTCTTGGAACCAGCTGGACGTCCACGTGGACGGCGTGTGGGGGCTTCCACGGCTCCTTCACGTGGCTCGTGGTCGTCGCCGCTCAAGTTGTCTCTATCGTCCTCGTTGTTGTTGTTGTTGGTGTCGACTTCTTGGTGATGATGATGGTTGTTATGATCTGAGTCCATGGCCATGTTCATGGAGATGTGGAGATCTGGTTTCTTTAACTGAGATGAGCTAGGCGGCGTCGCTTCGAGGCCAGAGAGGTTCACTTGTCCTGTCCACCATGGATTCGCCATTAAAACCCTAAAGATATTATATCTGATATTATATATATTCCAAAAGTGATGAAGCCTTATGGAAATATAAGTGATCTTTTAGATCAAGAGAAGATGAGCAATTCCAGAAGAGGAGATATATTTTCCAGATCTTGGTTTTAAAACCCTTCTACAAGTTTTTGTGTCGTGAGGAACACAAGACACAAAGTAAGGTTAATTGAAAGGAACACGACAAAGAATGATACTAAGCAAGAAAGAGAATAGATGTAATATAAGCTAACTTATAAAATAAGTGGAAGCATATGTAGATATTAATTAATATAATGCATATATACGAATATATAATCGAATATACAAAACTAAAATCACCCAACCCAAGGCTCGAGAGCGTTAATTATTACAAAGGGTACAATATGTATTATATGTTATAAATCAATTAGTGGATGTGCATAACCGGCCCAGTCCATAACCGGCTTAAACCTAGAGAGAGAGATTGACGGCCAAAGAGTTTTTATTTTTCTAGTTTTCCTATTTTTTGTTGGTTTATGATTTGTAATCTTTTCATTTATGTATTTCCATTTATCTCTTATGTAACCTTTATATAAAGGGATCTTTTATTCATTAATAAAACACATAAATATTCAGACTTAAAACCTTCGTTTTACAACATTCTAGGTTTTATTACGAGACTTTTTAGTGATATTTTTGCTTCTTTTTTTAACAACTGATTATATTAAAATTAAACGTCCGATAGACTAATGTACTAAATCGGTTGCAACCGAAAAAATACTTGACGGTAAACTGAGAAGCTAATATAAATAAAACATAATAAAAGATAAAGGTGGTTAAGAAAAGTTTACTTAAGAATATTATTATCTTTTTTGATGAATTAAGAATATTATTATCAATTGGCACTTTTGAGAATTTTGTTACATGACACTTTGACAGAAAGTTTTGTCAAAATACATTACCAGAGTTTTCAGATCTCTTCATGAATATACAACCTAACAGTAGTAGATCGTTAAGTCTATATATACGTTTCTAATCAGGTACCACCGTATTCTGATTTAAATATTTAACTGGTTAAGATAATTTTCTTAAACCTGTAATTTTTTTTATTTTGTCTTTTTAGTTAGCGTTATAATTGATGTGTGGGGTCGAGCGCCGAGGTTGAACAAATGGGGCGCACGATCGTTTCCCACTACAATTTTTTATTTCGAAAGTGAATTGTTGAATCAGAAGGTTTTCTCGATTATAAAACAGTAGTATAATAATATAATCCCTACGCAGTATTCATTGGATCGAAATAAAAATAGTTTGATCAAGACAAAAAATAGTTACTCAAACCTGTACACCGAATATTTAAACAATGAAACAATAGAAATTTATAAACATTTGCTAACCATTTATATAACAGAATACTCGTGCCGTAAAAAAAAGTGGATGCTCAAAGAGATTGAATAAGAAATTTCACTGGTTGAATGTGTGCGTTAGTATACGTGATTTACCAAAACACCTCAATAAGATCACTTCTTTTGTTTTTTTGCCCAAAAAAAATGATCACTTCTTTTTTTTGTAACTGAAGATCATTTTAAAATAAGAGATATACATATATATGTGTGTGTATATGTATACTATAAGTCTATAACAATACATTTTATAGTCCTTTCAAAATTCCAGAGTAAATAACGTAGAATTTAGAATTTGAAAACACTTTTTCAAGGGGAATCACTTGAATATAGTTTTTTTAAATGTAGTTTTAATCATATTCATTATATAATATTACAAGAATAATTAGTCGTTCAACTCGTTGAACAATCGTTAGTTTATATATTTGATAGAATGTAATTTTTATATACATACACGCACGCAACTTAATGTTAAATAAATTTAAGCTTACTAACTGAATGCTACTTCTTACTAGTTTTAGGCTTGTAGTCATATTAGTAAAAAGTTATGTGTCTATAGTTCTATGACTCAACATGGCAAAGCTAAAGAGTATATATATATGTTTCCGGCAAGCTCGTTATCATATTATCCCATTGTCTAATGTAAAGGTTAATCGCCTTGTAATTTAAAACTTTACTTCTTAAATATACATTTGATCATTTGTGTTACATCCTAAAGAGAAAACACATAAGTAATTGTCTAAACTCAAAAAGTCGTTTATTTAGTCTATTATACTGTTCGTTTTTGTTATACTCAACAACTCTCAACTAAAACAATATTTATATATAAACATAACTAAAATATTTTTTATTGATTAGTCTAATTGATGTTAGACAAAAAAGCCAAAGGGTAGTTGAACTCCTCGGGACTACGTACACAATATAGAAAGAAGAAAAAAAGCATTGGTTGTGTAAAATATAAATTGTAACAATTGGAGTATGATGTGTGTGTGTGTTTTTTATTTATAAACTTTCACAAGTCTTAACTCTTTCACCCATTACCATATACGAATAATTGATTGAGTACTTTAATTTAGTTAACACTTAACACTTGTACTTCACTCTTTTGATTTCAAAGGTCTACTATATGCGGTATGAAGTTTAATAACAAGAGACTACAAAACATTGAATAAATGGATTTTGTTATTCCATAAGAAAACATTGTCCAACAATTAATCAAATTTTAGAAACTTAGAAAAAGATAGGAAACTGTCGTATATTTCATTATCCATTTCAAACCATATTTTTTTACTTCCATTCCCACACAAAAAAAAAATAACAAATAGAAATTTCATGAATTACGTAAATATATCCAATTTAAACATATTATTAAAGCCCAAATAATATGGGCCGAGAATATGTGACTATAGCTTTTAAGGCCCATAAGACGAACACAATTAAACTCCGGCGTTGGCTGCCTCTGGCTTCCCCTCTTCTCCGTCGACGAATCGAAGAGAGAGAGAGAGAGAGATGACGGATAATATCTTCGAAGGTCTACCTCCTCCGTCTTCTCAACATCAAGAGCTTCCCAATTCTTCAAATCCAGACGAAAGCCCCTCCCCAGCTCCGACTCTGGTTCTCAAAAGCTCCCTGAAGCGATCTAAACCACCAGAATCAGCACCCGATGCCTCAGGTAAGCTCAATTGAGTTTTTGATCTGAATTCGATTCATTCTGGAACCTTATTATGCCCTAAAGATTACGCCTTTGAACTTAAAAATCAAAACTTTGGTGTTATTGTTCTAATCACACAGCTCCTCCTCTTCTCAAGAGCGCACTAAAGCGTTCAAAGCCAGCAGAATCCACGCCTGAAGGTAGTAACATTACTTCATCTTTAGAACAAGAAAGAACCATTAAGTTATGTCTTTAATGTTTTGAGTTGCAGCAGCTCCTAAGAAGCGTCTACAGTTCAAGACATCGACGGATGCATCAGAAGAGCAAGTGATAGAAGCGATGCAGAAGATAACGTCTCACATCAAGAACCCTTCAAAATTCTCCAAAGCCTCGAAGCTCGCCATACGCCTGATTCAAGCTGGAAGCGTGAAGGCGGGAACTAGCTGTTACTTGATTGCGATGCTCGAAGCTGCTATGTCGTCGAAAACTCCTTGTACTGATCGCTTGGTTCGAGGAGATTATCATGCTTTGTTCTCAGCAGCTCAGGATGTCGCCGAGGTAAACTCATGCTTTAAAGATATTTACAAAGGGAAGGTGTTGATTGATGCATTGTTACTATCTTTCGTTCTCGTGTAGTGCCTTGATAGAAGCCAGAAGAATCTGTTGACCATATGGACGATTAAAGCAGTTGTGGCTAATGACCTCTTTACTGATGACAGCTTTATGGTAAGACTCTATATACCTTCTTTGAATAGGTTACCTCGTCGCTGTGTTATGACCTTTAATGTGTATAGAGAATTGTTCAATTTCATTATTTATTCTGCATTTTAAAAACAGAGGTAGCATCTGATGTACAAAAGTTTTTTTTTGATGAATAAAACTTTAACATTTATTCAAAAAAAAAGGTGTATATTATTGTGTTGAACCATCATTCTCTGAGGCTTTCATAGTGTCTCATATACATTTTGTTTTTATGGATAAAACTTTAACATTTATTCAAAAAAAAAGTGTATATTGTTGTGTTGAACCATCATTCTCTGAGGCTTTCATAGTGTCTCATATACATTTGTTTTGTTTGTTTGTTTTAGTTTTCCAAGACTGCTACTCAGATAAAGGAGGCTGTATCTGATCTTCCTGTAGCAACTGAGGAAGATGACGCTGAAGAAGCAGCTGCTCTTGAACAAGAGGCTGTGAAGGACAGTGGAGATGGAGAGACAACACAGGACGTGGCCGAAGCTGAGTCTGATCCCTTTGGGCTGGATGCATGGATCCCCAGTAATGTGAAGAAAAATGGTAAAACAAAGATGACAAAAGAAGACACAGATGCCTTGGAGAACAAGAAATTTCTCAGGTCGAAAAGAGAAGCTTTGATTACATGCCTGGAGATCGCTGCACGCCGTTACAAAGTTCCATGGTAAGAAATATAATGCTTTCCCTTTTTGAACTTTGTTATTGTTGTCAGAATTTGAGGAATGATTTGTGATTCGTCTTTTCAGGTGTCAGACTGTTATAGACATATTGGTGAAACACGCGTTTGAGAACGCGTCGAGGTTCACATCGCAGCAGAGACGAGCGGTGGAGAAACTGTGGGCTTCTGTTCGAGAACAACATTTACGTAGGAAGCAAGGCAAGTCAGTGACGGGGAAGCTCGACGTTACTGCTTTCGAAAGTCTTCAGGATAAATACGCCAACGAGAAGATGAGCATCCGGAGATCTGTTGGAGCTAACGGTGAACGCCGTGCACAGCAATGGCTTGGTTGATAAAACATTCACCACAAACCAAAAGTGTAATTTGTATGATTTTTCAACACTAAGACAGGAACTAGAAAGCAACTAGATAAAGTCTTTGCTATGTTCTTCTGATTGTGTCTTAATACCATAAAATTCCATCCTTATTCAAAAATTATATTACGTATTGATTATATATATTTCGTCCCGGTTTTCTTTACTCATCTACCAATCATCATCCTCTTCTCTCGGCGGCCTCACCACCAAAAGAACCATCCCGTAACTCTCTACTGCACATTCCCCGCCTTCAACGTTGATTAGTTCTCTAGCTTTAGTCCATTCTCAACCATCACGAGATTTGTATCCGTCATTTCTCTGTAAACCATGCATAATTAGCCTAAAAATGGACCCATAATTTGTTTTACAGCTACCCCAATAGTTCTAGAGTCCTCTTGTATGAGCCCAATAAATAGTCCACTTCAATCCACAATGGCCCAACCATAACCCTCGTAATCATGCATGATCTCTCAAAACTTCGACGTAGTCAGCTTATATAGCATTAGATCCGATTCAAATTTCGACCTAGATGGCGCGCACCACGATCTCTCAAGATCATTTTTATTCAGAATCGTTACAAAATGTTTTCAGGCTACATTCTCTAAACCGAAGCTCAAACCGTAGGATTATTAAAATACAGCTACGTGCGTTTGACCTATACTCGAATGGATCATATACACGTATCGATATCACCACTCTTTTAACTCTAATCAAAAACTTTGAAACCATAGAGAGCTTCAGTCAATTGCTTTGTAGGTTCCCCACGTTCACAATCCATGCATGACCTGCAATTTTCATTTTCAAAAATATTATTTTAAAGAATTTATAATGAAATTTTGAAAAAAAACGACTTACGAAGAGCATCTTCTGCTGAAAATCTCCGCGAAACATCGCGACAAATCATTCTCCTCAATAGATCCTTAGCTTCCACTGATACCGATCCAAACACCTTCCTTGGAAACATCAGATTCCCTCTCAGTATCGTTTCGAAGATCTCCTCCGCCGTCTCGCCGTTAAACGGCGGCTCTCCCGCCAACATAGTGTATATCACAACGCCGACGCTCCACACATCCACCTTCTCCCCGTACCTCCTCCCCATCACAACCTCCGGCGCTAAATAATACGGCGTCCCCACCACTCCCTCCGCCGTCTCCGTCTTCTCCCCGCCTAGCCACACCGCCGATCCGAAATCGCAGAGCTTAACGCCTCCGGTTCCGAGATCGATTAGCACGTTGTCAGGTTTCACGTCGCGGTGAACCACGCCGCGGCGGTGGCAATGAGCCACCGCGCGGAGGAGCTTTTTGGCGTACGAGGCGGATTCCGATTCGGATAGCCTCCCTCCGGCGGCTGAGATCAGCCGATCGTAGATCGTCGTCGGAGGATCGACGAGCTCCATGACGATCGCGAGAGTGTCCTCCGTCTCGAAGAGGTCGTGGATCGTGACGATGTTGGGATGCGGCGGCAGCATCGCCATGATCCTCGGCTCCGTCGTTATGCACTCGCGATCGAGAGCGTCGACGAGCACGCGCTTGTTGATCGTTTTGCATGCGTAGAACTCTTTCGTCGCGGGAGAGAAACAGCGAGTGATTGTTCCGAATCGTCCTCGGCCGATCTCGTCGCACATCTGGTAACTGTTCGCGAGTTCGAATTCTCCGGTCATCGGAATATTCTAATTAATGATTCTCTTCGTATCTCTCTGCTGGCTTCGTGAGAGAGGAGAGGTTTGTTATATAGAGGAAGAGAATCTGAATACTAAATGGAGTATATTCCGTTTACGGTGGTTAAACTGCATTCTGTTTTAAACGTTAGAGTCAAAAGTGAAAAGCAAACAAGTAATAACAGACTGTAGTTAACTAACGGCGGCGTTAAACACCTACACGTGTAATTTTTCTCTTTTGATTATAAATAATAAAATCTGTTTATCAAATTATTTATTGGAGAAATTTAGAAGTTAAAACCTACAATGTGTGTGATTTGTAACAAATATTTGTTTATGGAATCTATATAAAATAAGAATTCGACCAGTCAAATTACACGAGTAGAACGCAGAAAATCATTGATCATCATGTCCTTATTATAAAAAATCATTTATTATATAGTCTATAACCGACGGAGATTAAACAAAAGTCGTATTCTTGATGTGATTATGCGAATATGTAAGTTAAGACCTCAAGTAGTTTTCAGATAAAATTTATGATAAGCTCTATAATAATTTATTGTCGATCCATTATAGAATGTGCATGTGGCATGCTTTTAGGACTCTAACTAATAGTTGTGTTGTTTGATTAAGTAAATCGTCATTTGTTTAACGCATTATTGGTCCATCATCTAAAGGTTGGTAAGATTCCTGGTTTAGTAGAGTTTGGTTACTTCTTCTCTGTGGTGGTGTGATTTGTGTCATCTTCACGATTTCTTTAAGCCAATAGGTTTGTCCACATTTTCATAATGATTTATCTAGGTGTTGTGTAAATATTTGTTAGGCCGATATATTTAACAATGTATTAGTAGAGACGATGGATATGAAAATACATTATTGAGAACACATATTATCATTTTCCTATTGAGTTTTATTATTTAATCAGAATAACTTCATATTTTTTTTTGAACAACCATCAGAATAACTACTTAAACCGTATTATTTGTGTGAACTTAACATTTTTATACCGTGATCAAGATAGTTGACTTTCAATAAAAATAGTTGACTAGTCAGGTAAACGAGTATATGTAATTTCTCTTTTGAAATACATGGTCAAATATACCTAACAATAATGATGTCTCGACTAAATAAATTGATAGAGATGATAGTACTTCTGTAATCTGTTTTGATAATACAAACGAATATTCATTTTTGCATTTTTTTGTTATTCCGGTAAACGTATTCATATATCTGTCATCCAAAGCATCCAGACATGAAACATTAAATAATAATATACCGTCACAGCATCACTGATCAAAGTAAAGTGATTGATAGATAAACAAAAGAGGATTATAATAACTGATTTGATAATTTGATTACGTATGTAAACACTAGATGATGTTGATCTCGTGCTATCAAAATAAACACTTGTCTTGCTCTAATTAGTAACTAGTTATGCAATCATCTTGATATAATCACGAGATTGAATTGGAGGATATGGATGCCGGCGTGCCGCCATCAGATTTTCCAAAACAGCTGACGCATTCAATTTTAGTGACCAAACCCGTTCGCGATGGGGCGAACTGCTTATGTATATTAATTAGAATATATGGTATTTTATATTTAACCTAGAAACATTACTTTTTTTCAAAAATGAAACATTACATATTAAAGTAGAGAATTTTGTTTATGGTGATACGTTGTTGTTGAAATGATTCTATATATACTGAACTGAGTAATTCAATAAATGATCAAATAATTTTAAAATGTTATGTTGAATCCATGCATATATTTTCCAAATAATAAAATAATAACACATATTTGTTACTTGTTCTTTTAGTGTATTTTCCAAATAATAAAACCAGGAAAATGTATTGAATTATCTTGTAAATAAAAATAAGAATCTAAAACTGTAATACTGAATACTATAACACTTTCTTACAACATTAATATGATTGTTGGTCTGAAAACTAATCTACACATATATTAAGAATAACATCACATTTCTAGTCAAATAATTGGAAAGATACAAAATTCTATATATCCGTGACGTAATTAAGTATCCAACATATATATTTTTATAGCTTAGTATTTTGCTTTCACGTTAAATTTTAAACAGAGATGCCAGAACAAAAAAGTAATATGCAACAAGATAAAAAGATTAGGCAGAAGTGTTACTAACTTTACTTTACCAGTTTGTCATTATGCATCCAGCATGTGTTTTGGTTGGACCGATCTTCTTTGTCTCAGATTCCCTGTCTTCATTCCGTAATCGATTAGATCACTCACTCACTCTGCATCTTGAGCCACTAGCTCGGAAACACATGCATATACCTTATCATCTCTTCATTAAGAACAAAAAGTATAGACCTAACATCACACAAGTATTTATTATTTATTTTGAACTGAGGCTTTCTATTAAAACACAAGTATATTTATTATTGCTGTTATTTATTTGAGTCCAAGTCTAACAATTTTTTGTTTTCAGTCATCAAGATGGTAACGCCAGTTATAAGAACCGTTGATCTCCGGTCCGACACGGTGACTAAGCCAACTGAGTCAATGCGTTCAGCTATGGCAAACGCGGAAGTTGACGACGACGTTTTGGGGAACGATCCAACGGCAGTGATTTTGGAGAGAGAGGTGGCTGAGATCGCCGGAAAGGAGGCGGCTATGTTTGTTCCGTCAGGGACAATGGGGAATCTGATAAGCGTTTTGGTCCATTGTGATGAGAGAGGGAGTGAAGTGATTCTTGGAGATGACTCTCACATTCATATTTATGAAAACGGTGGCGTTTCTAGCCTCGGTGGAGTGCACCCCAGGACGGTGAAGAACGAAGAGGATGGGACGATGGAGATTAGTTCTATCGAAGCTGCCGTGAGGAGTCCCAAAGGAGATCTCCATTATCCGGTTACTAAGCTTATATGTCTTGAGAACACTCAAGCAAAGTAAGTTTTTCTTAGTATTATTAATTAAAGAACAAAAAACCTAAAAAAGAGAACAAAAAACCTAGCTTAATGTGTGTTTAAGTGATGTGAACTATTTGTATAGCCAAGTGGTTTCCTATTCACTGAACGATGTTAGGAGATTTTGTTGGTTATTGCGGTCATGGTTAGAATGTGGATCGGTATTTAACTGAAATACCAGTTTGATTCTATAATTAATTTAGGCATTATGGTTAGATATAACCGGAGTTTCTTGATGCAGTTGTGGTGGTAGATGCTTGCCAATAGAATACATAGACAAGGTCGGAGAGTTAGCCAAGAAACATGGCTTGAAGCTTCACATCGATGGAGCTCGTCTCTTCAATGCTTCTGTTGTTAGTATACAAACATTTCTTTATATAATTTGTTTTATATGTGTTTCTTGAACTTTTTCACTCAAATGCACAATGCTCTGAAGTTTACGAGTTCATTTTTCTCAATTTTGTTTAGGCACTCGGAGTACCGGTGACGAGGATTGTTCAAGCCGCTGATTCGGTCTCGGTAATGTTCTTCAAAACCGAGCTACGTAACGTTATGGAATGTTTTTTTGGTCGCTCAACACATGGTCCTTTTTGTCTTTGTAAGAGAATGTATTGAATATACCCTGGAGTTCTAAACCGGTCACTTTGATGTGACTAGATTTGTTTGTCGAAAGGCATAGGTGCACCGGTGGGTTCGGTAATCGTGGGAAGCAAAAGTTTCATCACTAAAGTAAGTTGTAGCTAATGAGATTGAGATCCATGGTTAAGTAGCAATTGTATTTCCGGTTCAAGTACTAACTTGTTTAACTGCATGCAGGCAAGGTGGTTAAGGAAAACCTTAGGTGGAGGAATGAGACAGATAGGTGTGCTCTGTGCTGCCGCATTGGTTGCTCTCCGTGAAAACGTCGCCAAGCTCGAAGATGACCACAAGAAAGCCAAGATCTTGGCAGGTGATCCCCAGTTATTTCTTAACCGAAAACTTAAATTTTATTGTGAGAGTATTAACCGATTGTTTTTTGGTTTCCTACATTACCAGAAGGGCTGAACCGGATTGAACGGTTAAAAGTAGACGTTGCGGCAGTGGAAACCAACATCGTAAGTGTATGAAATGAATGGTTAATTATATCCGTGTCTGGTTATTCTAACCCAAAACTATAAACGGTGAGGCTAGTTAACTAATTCACGATTCAGAGTAGAACCAAGATTGTTTCAAAAAAAAAAAAAAGAGTAGAACCAAGACTTTAGGGGTTTGCAATGTAAGTAAAACTAGTTCCATTGTAATATGATAGTTTTTTTCTACGAGATTTTCTAAACTAGGCATGTATATCCTTTATATACCAGATTTACAAATGAACATAGAATGTATTCATTGTACTTTAATTTTCAAGCCGAATGTTTTAAGTTTTTTTTTTCGTTTTCGTTATAAGACAGTTTTATTGGCAGATATACGTAGATCTACCAAAAGATCCTAAGTTTGGAGCTGAAGACGCATGTAAGAGTTTGGAAGTTCTCGGTGTGTTTGTCATACCTCAAACTACATTCAGGTACACAATTATAATTGTATTTACTTATTGGTTCGACATATTGTTATGGTTTGTCTGAGTCTGTCTCTGTTCAAAAAAAGCAATGGGTAACTTTGAGTTTATGGTGAATAACTTTGAGTTTATTTCCTGTGTATATAATATATAATATATATACAGAATCAGGATTGTTCTGCACCACCAAATCTCAGATAGCGACTTGGATTATGTGCTCTCTTGTTTTGAGGTAGTTTGCTTTCAAACTCTGTTATGTGCTTCGATATATTTCATTTCCACCACGCTTTGTAATTCTCTGACTAATTGCTTCTTAATCAAAATTTTCAGAAACTGTTTAGCTCAGTGCCAGAAGAGAAAGCTTGATTTGAATTGATTTCACGTGTTGGACTATGTCATAGTACTTGAATCTATTTTCTTGCTTTACAAATTGAAACCCTTTATCAAGCAATAAACATATGTTTTAATTATAATTCAAGTTATTGAACATTTCATGAAAGTAACTACTACTTTTACCTCATTCTTTAATAAATTCGAAATGTTTGATTGATGATGAAATACTGAATGATGTCATTAACAACATGAACAAAAAGTTGTTACTTTATATTCTTTTTTTTTTTTTGGAACACTTTTTTTTTGGAACACTGTTACTTTATATTCATTAGTCCACCATGTATGTCTTCACGAGCATCTCCGGAAACATCTTAGAGACAAATAATTACAGATAAATAAATTCTGTTTTCTTTTTTTGTTGTAAAACAAGTTTTTGATTAAAAACAAAGAATGAAAAGGTTTTAGTTTTAGGGAAATTGCACCCAATGACTAAGAAAAAAACAAAATTAACTAAACAACCAAAAGCACAGTCTCTCTCCCCTTATATCTTCCTATCTCTCTCTACTCTCTCCCCATAAAACTAATTTTATTTATTTTATTGGTTATTTCACAAATAACCCCAAGGTTTTATATACTTTAAACAAAAAAAAGAGGTTTTATATACAATTCACGTCATGTCGATATCTAATCATTCTACGACTAGGTTTAGCCAGTAAGCCAACCATATATATGTGTATTTATCTTTACTTTCCTATAATTTAATTTGTTCGATATGTAACAAGAATGAGGAGATTCGGAGACATCAACAAACGAAAAGAAAAATGTTAACAGTAAAATGAGCTTTGATGTATTTTTTTGGTCATCAACTGAGCTTTGATGTATAAAACACCAATTATTGATTCGAGAGGTTGTAATTTAAAATTAATGTTAAATTCGTGGAGACTCGTAAACCATAGGTTACTAACAATAAAATAAAAATGACTAGGTTACTAACAAATTTGGATAACTTTTGACCATCTGATTTTTTCTGACTTGCTATAAAAAATATGATTTTGCAGCAAATATCCACTTATACAATAAAGATAAAATATTCATACATAACTGGATCATGTATATGCAAGTATATTCATATATTGCCCAATAAATACATCTTATCCTTGATAAATAGCTAGACACTAAGAGTATGTCCCAAAAAAAGCTAGACACTAATAGTATTGTTCCTGATAATTGAGTATATATATGTATGTATATATAGTTCAATACTATGTAGCCAAAATTTTGTTTTCTGGTACCTCAACTGAAATAGAAAGTTATAGGGAAATTCAGCCAAAGTAAGTGAATCATCTATTAATGCTTTTGTTATGTCATTTTCAGAAGTTCGCTCTTCGATTTCAATAGCTTCTATACAAAAAATATTAATGCGAAACGTTTTGCTATTAATTAACACGTTGGAAATAGTCACATTTGCATTTCATTTTTTAGTTGAAGATTATCCACCAAACTGCGCTTCGAATTTATTAGTCAAGTAAATCAAGATGTTTTGCGCGCCAGTTTATTTTTTTGAAAGGATTTAAGGTTGAACTATGAATCATAGAACCCCATCTTAATATATTAACCATGATTTCATGAGTGGGAAAATAAGTTATAAAACCGGACGTTTCTAAAACTGTGTATAGAATAAGTAAAAATTTACAAGTTCGGTACATATATACTTTTTGAACTGAATCCTATGTTTAGTAACCGATTAGTTTCGAACCATATCATATATTTTAGAGAAATTACCTTAATGCAACTATATATATTCGAGGGTTTTAATATGCTCTTTTTGAACACATGTGTAAAATTAGTTACCAATCAAAATACAACATGCAAAAGAATTAAACTATAGAAGGAGTATAAATATATATATATATATATATATATCTATAATTAGTTGTAACAAACCACTAAATTATATGTTGTAATAAAAAATGTAAAAAGTTATTTTCAGAAAATAAATGTGAAGCTTAAACAAAAAATGTAAGCAATTATTCCACATGTGAACTTTGGTCCGGAATCAATCAATTAATAAGAAATATTTAAAATATGGACATAAGAATCAAGAAAAGATTTGTGTCTCTCTTCTTCAGTTGACCGACCCATTGGTCTCCGTCTCTCTCTTACATGTTGAGTTATCTTTTTACACACTGTGTAAACACTAGGTCCGGTCTTATTCTCCTATTTCTCTTCCTTTTGTGTCTTAAATGGAAAATTTATGATTTCTGATGACCAGTCTCACGACTTATATCTATTTCTCTCTCTCCATAAATGACCCAATGATGTTTATGCAGCTATATATTTGGACAACTGATGCATTTTGATATCCATCTTCTCTCTGTATGGTAGAAAGGAGAAAAAAAAAACACAAAACAATAGTAGAAAAGGAAAGAGATCCCTTTTTAAAAATCTCTTTTCCACTTATATCTTTCATCTTCAGAAGAAGCAAGATAAACATCTCTTAATTAGGTTGTTCCTCTTTGCTTCACCACTTCTGCACAACATCCACTATCACCATCATTTTGTAACATCTAGTACAAGGAGGTATCCAAGTCCTCTCTCTTCTCCCTTTTTAATTATTTTGTAATTAACGAGCCAAGAAGTTAAATCCATCCACTCTATTTTAGCTACAAAGTACTAATTAAAATTATAATTTCTGCTGCCCTAAATCTTTCCAAATCCAGAAACGATATCTCTCCAACCCTAATTTATATATATTTTTCTTTTAAAGCTATGGATCTGATCTCTCAAAATCATAATAATAAGAACCCTAATACAACTCTCTCGACACAACATGCTTCTTCTCCACCTCCATCTAGCCGCTACGAGAACCAGAAACGCCGTGATTGGAACACTTTCTGCCAATACCTTAGAAACCATCGTCCACCGCTCTCTCCACCGTCTTGTAGCGGCGCACATGTTCTCGAGTTTTTGCGTTACCTTGACCAGTTCGGGAAAACCAAAGTCCACCACCAAAACTGCGCCTTCTTTGGCCTCCCAAACCCTCCGGCTCCATGTCCTTGTCCTCTCCGACAAGCGTGGGGCTCACTTGACGCTCTTATCGGTCGTCTCCGTGCCGCCTACGAGGAGAACGGTGGAGCTCCCGATACTAGCCCTTTTGGCTCACGTTCAGTCAGGATTTTCCTCAGGGAGATTAGAGATTTTCAAGCTAAATCACGTGGCGTTAGCTACGAGAAGAAGAGGAAAAGGGTCAACAACAAACAAATAACTCAGTCGCCTTCGCAGCCGCCTCTACCGCCGCAGCCACTAGAGCAGCAACAGCAAGGCCAATCTATGATGGCTAATTACCACCACGGTGCAACTTGAGGATATCGTACAACTTCGATACATGTACGTACGTATGCTCGTATCTATCTATTTACATGTATCAACCTTTGTATTTGCGAAATGTTATCCCTACTTTACTCCATCCACCGTTGTCTACTGTTTCCTGAACTATTGTTTAGTCCTTTTTTATAACCAATAAATGGAACCAAGTTGGATTGCATTGTATTTGGTCTTATATCGTCTAAACTTAGGTTATGAGTATATTTAAAGGCCTCTTTGTGAGAAGGATCAGCTTGAGAATGATTTTGATACACAATGGAGACGTTAATTGGTTTTTCGAACAGGAAGGGAGTAAGTGATACCATATGATGACTTTGGTTAGGTCATATATTACAACAATAACTATACTGCACGTTTTGATTTTTCTTATAGTCGTATATACTCTTAGAGCATGATTAATGGAAATTCTATAATGAAGTAGATCATAGAAGTGTGTATGTTATTCATCAACCAAGGTGTGTTTATATACAACGTATGAAGCATAACCTAGCTAGGAAAAGGAAACACATGAATATTCTAAATCCCATAGATATAGGGTTTTATATTTATCCTAATCCTATTACTCTCCCTCAAGTTGGCGCTGAAGGTGTCCGAATGCCCAACTTGGACAGCAAGTAATCAAATGTCGGGGTAGGCAAAGCCTTGGTCAGAAGATCCGCAGGTTGATGCTTAGTAGAGATATGTTCAGTAGTAAGAAGCTTGGCTTGTACGGCGTCACGAACTGTGTGGCAATCATTTTCGACGTGTTTAGTTCTTTCATGGAAGACTGGATTCTTTGCAATATGAATCGCAGATTGACTGTCACAGAACATCTTCATTGGTTGATTATGCGAAAATCCAAGCTGATAAAGTAATCGTTTGAGCCATTTTAGTTCGCAGGTAGTGTCAGCCATAGATCGGTATTCGGCTTCAGCTGACGAGCGAGAAACTGTGCGTTGTTTCTTCGTCTTCCAAGACACAATGGAATCTCCAAGAAGAACAACATAAGCACTTAAGGAACGGCGAGTAATTGGGCAAGCAGACCAGTCCGCGTCGCAGTACGCCGTGAGTTGCATATCAGCATTAGAGGTTAACATGATGCCTTGATCCGGAGTCCCTTTTAGATACCTAACAACCCGTAAGGCTGCCAGCCAGTGATCCTCACGAGGCTGCTTCATGAACTGAGAGAGGAGATGCACGATATAACTCAACTCAGGTCTAGTAAAGGTTAGGTAGATCAAGCGACCCACTAAACGCCTGTACTTGCCAGGGTCAATAAGCAGCGGACTTTTAGAGAGTGGGAGCTTATGATTGAGCTCAGTAGGAACTGGAGAAGGCTTAGCACCGAGAAGCCCACATTCGGCAATAATATCCAAAGCATATTTGCGCTGGGAGACAAACATTCTTTCAGGTCCTCTTGCCACTTCCAAACCAAGAAAATACTTGAGTTTACCTAAGTCTTCATCTTGAAGTTTTTGTTGAGATAAGTCTTAAACCGATGAATTGTAGAGATGTCATTCCCAGCAATTATGAAGTCATCCACGTACACCAATATGTGGAGACATATATTGCCTTCGATAAATGAGAATAGAGAGTAGTCCTCATAACTCTGGGTGAAGCCGAAATCCAAGAGTGTTTTGCTGAGTTTAGAAAACCAACAGCGAGGTGATTGTTTCAGACCGTAAATTGATTTCCGAAGCCTGCATACTTTAGTAGGGTCGTCTGTTTTGAAACCCGGTGGTAAGTGCATATAGATCTCTTCTTCGAGATCCCCATGTAAGAATGCGTTGTGGACGTCCATCTGATGTACTTCCCATCGTTTTGCTGCTGCTATTTTAAGTAGAAAGCGAACTGTGTTCATCTTTGCCACAGGAGCGAATGTATCCTTGTAGTCGCGGCCCTCCTTCTGTCTGTTTTCATGAGCCACTAGGCGAGCTTTAGGACGTTCTATTGTCCCATCAGCCTTGTATTTGTTGGAGTAAAGCCATCTGCAAGTGATTGCCTTTTTCCCTGGAGGTAACGTAGTGACATCCCATGTGTGGTTGTCTTCTAGTGCAGTAACCTCAGATTTCATCGCACCTTTGAAACGTTCGTCAAGTATAGCTTCTTGGAAGGTGGACGGAACATACTCCGATGTAATATTGGCAAGGAATGCCTGATGTTGCGCTGAAAAAACAGAGGAGGTTAAGTAATCAGCGATAGGATACAGTGTTTTACCTGAAACCGTTGGTAGAGAACTCTGTTTAGATGTAGTGTGAACGTGAGAGGGGTTTGTAGAGGTAGTAGCATGTGTTACAAAGTTCTTGAGAAGAATCGATGGCTTCTTAGCACGCTGCCCACGACCAAGTATTTCCAGAAGACCCGGTGACTGATTCTGTTCTGTATGCTCTGGGTTCGGTAACGCAGGAGGAGAGACTGGAAGTGGAGGTGTAGTTGGAGACGAGGGCGTCGACTCCTGAGGTGTAGTATTATTTATGGGAGTCGGCAATGAAGGAGATGAGTTCGTTATGTCAGTAGAAGTTGCAGTCGATGGAGAGTTTGTTGTTACGGGTATTGTTGTCTCAGTTTGTGGAACAACAGTGCTCCCCCTGGAATGCATAGTCGGCTCAAGCCAATCATCAAAAGAGTTATCTTGCATTACTGGAGGTGTCACATATGTAGTATTGTCAATGCTGGGAAACTTGTCTTCACATAAAGTAACATCACGACTGATGAAGAACTCATTCGTATCCATATCGTATAATCGCCAGGCTTTCTTTCCAAATGGGTAACCAACAAATAGACACTTGCGACTTCTGGCACCAAATTTATCTTTATCTCTTGCTCGGCGGTGTGCATAGGCAAGACACCCGAACACTCGTAGTTGATCAAAGGCTGGAGGTTTTCCATGAAGCACTTCGTAAGGTGTTTTACCGTCAAGAATAGGTGTGGGTGTTCGGTTTATCAGATGAGCCGCTGCAAGAATGCTTTCTCCCCAAAAAGTAGTAGGTAGTCGAGCCTGGAACAAGCAAGCACGCGCCACATTCAAGATATGCCGATGTTTCCGTTCCACTCGGGCATTCTGTTGTGGTGTGTCAACACAAGAAGTCTGGTGAAAGATCCCATGCTCGTGAAAGTATTTCCGAAGGACTGTAAATTCCGTACCATTATATGTTCGGATGGTGCGAACTTGACGACCAAATTGTCGTTCAGACATGGCGCATAAGCTTTTTAGTAAAGTTGCAACTTCAGATTTTTCAAGCATCAAATAAGTCCACACTGCGCGAGAAAAATCATCTACTATAGTAAGGAAGTAGACTGCGCCACACGAAGCTGGTGTTCGATATGGTCCCCAAACATCACAGTGAATAAGATCAAATGGATAAGAAGCTTTATTAAGACTGTCTGGAAAAACCTTCCGAGTTTGTTTAGCTTGAAAACAAATATCACATTGACTAGAATCAGAGAAATCTATAGAAAGAGATTTAAAAGCCGGTAATGCAGAAAGAACTTTGTAAGACGGATGTCCAAGACGCCGATGCCACAGAGCTGAAGAATTAGTCGTCGACTTTGTAGCCCCATGTACTCGTGCAACCTTGACTCCCGTAAAGTAGTAAACCCCCTCACGTTCTTCACCTGCTCCAATCAGAGTCCTCGAAAAACGGTCCTGTAAAACACACAATGTATCAGTAAAAATCGCTATACATCCTGTTTGTTTCAATAACTTAGAGACGCTGATCAGCGTGCAGTTAAAATCGGGGACGTAAAGAACTTCGTGCAAAGCATAGTCTTTGCTCAGTCTTAAAGTGCCATGTTTTGTGGCCTGAGAATAACGTCCATTGGGACACAAAACCGATGAGGAAGCTATATCCTGAACATCGTGAAGTAATGCTAGATCCCCGGTCATGTGATGTGATGCTTCTGTATCAATAATAACATCAGTAAGTGTAGTTTTACCAGACAACCGTTCTGACGAGAGATTGCTCTGTTGGTTTTGGAGAAGAGTGATCAGAGAAGCAATTTGATCTGAATTGAACTGAGTTGAAGTTGACGCCTGCGTTGCATTCGCACGACCTCTACCACATCCTCTGTTCGAGTTGAACCGTCCTCCACGGCCACCGCGATTTCCAGATGGTGCATTGTTCTGTCTTTCAAGAAACCATTCTGGATATCCATGAACGAGGAAACATTCAGTAATGTCATGACCCTTCATGCCACAATGTGTGCAGGTACGAGCTGGATCCCGAGAACGTGAAGCTATAGAATCCGATGGAACAGCAAGATCTTTAGAAGATTCGGTCTTTGCTGAGAAACCTAAAGCATCAGACCGTTGCTCCTTTGATCGAGTAGCTACCATGTTCTGTTCCTCACGGATTACTCTAGAGTAGACAATATTGAGGTCGGGTAACGGATCCTCATCAGTGATCCTTGACCTAATAGAGAGAAAACGCGAGTCATCGAGACCAAATAGAAACTTGTGAACCCGCGCATCCTCTTTTTCTTTCTCGATATTTGCAGCTGCAGCACAGGTACAAGTACGAGAGATTTTGAGATTCTGAAGCTCCTCCCAAAGTTTTGTTAGCCTTCCGTAGTACTCAAGCACGGATTGACCATCCTGTTTGCAGTTAGTAATAGCATCCTGAAGTTGATGGACTCTGGTTCCGTTTGTAACAGAAAATCGAAACCGCAAAGTCTCCCATAGTTTGTGCGCATCCGGTACATGAGTAACTGTTGAACGCACTTTAGGATCAATAGACGTACGTATCCATCCGACTATCATTGAGTTTGCCGCAAGCCACCGTGCTGAATCAGGGCTGTCATCAGTTGGTTTTGTAATCGTCCCATCGATGAAGCCAAATTTCTGTTTAGCTTGTAAGGAATTGCGAAGCTCCGTTGACCATTCTGGATAGTTATCATGAGTAAGAAGCACCGATGTAATGAGTGCTCCAGGGTTGTCGGACGGGTGTAGATAATAAGGTGAAAGCACAGGAGGAACTCCTTGTGTAGTAGTAGATCCCATTAACGGGTTTGTAGAAGAATCAGTAGACATCTTGGTCGATGATTTAGTAGTAGTAGAAAAAAAATATGATCAAACGTTGAGGAGTTTGATTATAGAAATTTTTGGTAAGATCTTAGCTCTGATACCATATAATGAAGTAGATCATAGAAGTGTGTATGTTATTCATCAACCAAGGTGTGTTTATATACAACGTATGAAGCATAACCTAGCTAGGAAAAGGAAACACATGAATATTCTAAATCCCAAAGATATAGGGTTTTATATTTATCCTAATCCTATTAAATTCTTAGGGTGAGGTTCTTAAAGGAAAAATAAGAAACCGTTTCTTAACTTTTAACTAAAAAAGCTAAGAACCGGTTAAATTTTTTTAGTTAAATATTAAGAGACGATTTCTTATATTCCGCTTAGAACCATCATCGCATAAGATTATATTCTTGTCTCTTAAACGTAAAGTTGAATGTACCATTATTTTCCTGATAAAGAAAAACTGCACTAAGCGTTGTAAAAAAAAGTAGAAAACGGGCTATTTTTCATTTTAATGCTAATATATATATTACCAAACCTACTTACGGGTCTTATTTTACCTTTGTTATATGGTACTCACATATGTGCTTACAGCTCAATCATATTTCTGTTCTTATAAAACCAGAAAAAAAAACTTTATGTTCATTTATACTGCGGTCTAGTATCTATTTACTGACGACTTCGTTAGTTATTAGTACATGTTATCGTACATGACTAACGAGATAATTTATTTAGCTAACGTTCATACACTCATTGGCGTTTGAACCTGTGCTAGAACTTTGATGCGGACATAGAGAACTGGCGAGTTGGTCATGACATATATAACTTGGTAACAATCTTATACAAAAAAATATAGAATAAATGTTTCAATTCTTTGCCTTTTCGTGGCGATCATATACATATATAAATATATAAATGGTTTCAAACAATTTTACGTATTCAATTGTGCATTTTGTTACCTTTATGTCTAACTTGAAATTCACTAAACATGAGTGTATGAGAGAGTGTTGCACACAATATAGGTTTTAAAGGTAACCTAAAGCCGATCTTTTTTTTTTTTCCCAACTGAGTTTATTAAAATTAAGGGACAAGCCCAACCAAGAAACATTACAATAAAAGCCCACGCATCCGGCCCAACTAGTATAAACAAAAAAAACGGCCTAAACTTTAAACCCCACGCGGCCCAAACTTATGGAAACCCTAGTTTTCCAAGCATGCCACCGTAACCGGCGCCGCAAGCCACCAGAACGAGACCGGCCGATCTTCCCCGCTTGAGAACCTTCCTCGGAGAGCATCCATCGATCTAACCTATCGAGATCTCGTCCAAAACCCAAGCCAAACGGTTAACCACACACCAAAGCGGATCTATGAAATCACTCGAGCAAATAACCGCCTACAATCAATCCATCACCTAAAGCCGATCTATTATTACAAAAAGACAAAATAAGATCATATTTTCAATTATTGAAGACAGCTAATCTTGCGACACAAAATTCTTATTAGCCGACCTTGGATTTGACATTTAGAATATTTTTAAAATATTTATTTCTATTATGTATCCTAAATTACCAATAACTCATTTGTGTTTCTGCAAAAACTATAATAATTGGTGTTACTATACTTTTTTTTTTAATTTTCGATTTTTCAAACAATATTTTTCCTCGTAAACCTATCTCTTTTTCAGCCAATTCACAAAATTGTTGTTCTATGATTTTTTTGGTTACATGTAACCATTTCGAAAATTTCATTATTTTAAAAAGATTCTTTTGCTAACTGCGTATTTGTGACAAAACTAGCTAGTCTAATATGGTTGAATTGCTCATATATAGCAATATTGCACTAGTGATGAAAACAAACACGGTTCAAACAGTATTTATTAATCGAGCATCCAAATGAAATGCATAGGGAAATTATAGCTTCTGCTCAAGCCTTATCAAATATGTAGAAATGCTATTAGTGAAACTGTAATTGTATTTGAATTTCTGAATTTGAACTTGCAAACTGCAATGGCAACGAACTGGGAAATTATTAGACAGGATATATAAATTGAACTAACCACCAAACACGCTGTCTAATGTTTTTTTTTCACTCTTAACAATCAGTCTTGGTAAAAAAAAACAATCAATCGAGAACGGTCAAGACCAAAAGGGTAAGAGAACGTGTAACTTGTTTGCGTCACGTGTGTATCTCTGACATTAGTAAAAGCTTCGTAGAATAGTCAGTTGCATTGAGCCATCAGAGTTATAAAAAAATCGTATATACTCGTTTCCGCGAGATTGGCTATGGCTATTGAACCACATGGACGAATGAAATTTATGCTTCCGTACGAGGTAGGGTTTGTAGCTGTAAGAAAATAGCATTAAATGAAAATTATTATTTTTGCTTTATTTGGCAAAACCTGTGGATTTTTTTTTCAGGGAGGGGCCACGTCTTAATAGTGTTTTAGATCCACTTGCATTTTTTTATATCTCAGAGTCTTCCACATTTGTACAGATTCAGTCCGTATATAAGTAAATAAATATAGTACTTCAATTTAATGTCACTACAATTTTGGACTGTTGACCATATATTTTTTGGTGGTCTTTTCAGAATTTGTGGTTACGAAAACCAACAAGGAACATGATTGGTAAAAAAATCGAATTTGAAAATAACACTGGTGAACACTATAGGTGCACATGTACCCGTAATTATATATAAGTTTTTTTTTTGTGAGAGAAATCATTACAAAGTTGTTAGAATAGATGGTTAAAAAATATTATAGTATTGGTAAACGATATTATGCATCTAAGGGTATTAGTATCAAGAGAGAATTTTTATGTAAGTCTCTTATCCATATAATATTAAAAGAATTAAATTATAGAATAAATAAAATAATATTAAACCAGTTATAATCTCATATTCTTCAAGAGTTTCTCATGTTATTCCATACACTCTCAACCAAGAGAGTCTCTTGCTTTCCTTTTTTCACCCTTTTAAAAAATTTTAGAAAAATTATGGAAGACTATTAGAAACCAACCACATGCACTAAAGCATATATAGATCGATAGAAATAGAACACAACTGAACCAGGTCTTAACCGGTTCAGTTAACTTACTCCACTAATGGTCTTCTATTTGTGAAGAAACTAATGGGCTTGGCCCATATATTTAAGCCCATCTCCAGAATTTTCTAATTGGAAGCTTTATACATGTGGAAAAGAACTTTAAAAATCAAACTTGCCTCGATCCTCTTCGTCTGAAAAAGCCTGAAACGTTTCGGTTGCGTTTTCTTTACCCTCGACGATCTCTCCGATGTCAATCCCGCCGTCTTCAGCTTCTTCTTCATCATCTTCAGCCTCTCAGTACACATACGCTGCGAATTCGTACTATTCCGCGCCTTACCAGCCTCCACAGCCCTTCGTGGCGCCGTCGCCTCCTCCGGTTGCTACCATTCCCGGAGCTACGGTCTATCCTCAGCCTATTGGCCCCGTTCCCGCCGTGTACTCTTACCCTCAGTACCAGGTAAGAGTTTGTGGATTCGGAATATTGTTGATTCGAATTGAATTTTGCGGATTTGAGATTTGGGGGTTTGAATTAGGGTTTACGAAATTTCTCTACTTTGAATTTAGATAGCAGCTCCTTTTATGATTGTGTGATGAAAGCTTGGATCTTGATGACGAATCTCACATGATTTACAGTTAAAGCTTTGATCTTTATTTTTGGTTTTATTTATTTTGGTGTTTTCTATTGATGTTTATGTTTAATGTTGTTTGATTTGGTTGTTGTGTGTATTGGCAGGCGCATCAGTTGTTCCAGAGAGATGCACAAACCATCACACCGGAAGCGCTTGAGAATGTGAAAGCCGCTTTGGCTAGTAGCGAAACGGAACACAAGGCGGAAACTAAGAAGAGAGCTATTCCTCGTAAAGCTGCTGGGCAGTCTTGGGAGGATCCTACTCTTGCAGAGTGGCCTGACAGTAAGTTCTCTGATTGTTTTTTTTTTAGTTTGAAGATTGTATCAGAGTTGTTCAGAGATAAGGTTTTGGGTGTTCTTTGCTCTTTTGTTAGAATTGATTTCTTACAAGTCCCTGTTTTACATTTGCCAGATGACTATCGCTTGTTTTGTGGTGATCTTGGGAATGAAGTAAATGATGATGTTCTTTCCAAGGCGTTTGCTCGATTCCCCACCTTCAATATGGCCAAGGTAAGTGTGTATCTCTCTCTCTCTTCCTTTTCGTGTTTATATGATGATTCTATTTGGTTTCGTCTGAATATATATTGAGAAAGAAGTCTTTAGATAGCAGTAAATTTTATTTCCTCTAGTTGGTTGGACTGCTAAGAATTTCAACTGTGATGCATTTGTGATTTGTACAGAACATATCGACCTTAGATATAGGGATCGTGACTACTTAATTCACAAAGAGAAGTATTCAGTGCGAGTTTGTTTTGTGTGGTTAAAAGTTTTTACAGAACATAAGAATCTTATCTTTCATGACAGGTCATCAGAGATAAGCGGACTGGTAAAACCAAGGGTTATGGATTTGTGAGTTTCTTAAATCCTGCGGATCTAGCTGCAGCCCTAAAAGAAATGAATGGTAAGCATCTGGTTTTAGTATCTGTTTATGTCTTGCTACATCTTGACATCTTTTTCACTGTTTTTTTCTTCAGAACTTGTTATATGGTTCTGTTTCATAATCACTGCCACTGAAAAATTTATTGAAGTCCATTGATTTCTTATTGAATACACAGGTAAGTATGTTGGGAATCGTCCAATCAAATTAAGAAAGAGCAGCTGGAAAGAGAGAACAGATCAGGAGGCTGCAGAAAGACAAAAGGCAAATGTCTTGTCTCGTATATTTTGATAGATAAATTAGCAACTTAATTATTGATTTTGAACATGATTCTTTTTTATGGTAAATGCAGCATCATAGCAATAAGAAACAAAAGACAGTGAAGAAGAAGAGCGTACTCCACAAGTGATCAGTTCCCATGGGAAAAAAAAAGCAGAAGATATCGTTGTATTTTTCAACTTTTTTGTCGTACCATTGTTGTACTTGTAACCAACTAAGTTTGAATCTACACTATCATTTTATATAAAAATAAATTGAACTTGAATTTATTTCTTAACTTAACCAGCTGAGTTGGAAAGACTGTCAGAAATAAATTGATCGAACTTGAATTTATTTCTTTAGTTATTTGAGGATTTGTATGTTGTAAATCTTTGAACGACTATTATGTTGTCTGTTCTACAATGATTATGAGTTAACAAGAACATGTATTAATAACAGTGTGGTTCAAAGATTTGTATGTTCTTTGTATGAGCTACAACGTCATTTATTTATGTTTGTTTGAATAATAAGTTTTTTTTTAATGTTTCTCTAACATATCCTACTATTATATAATAGAAGGTATTTTTGGAGCTTCTAAAGGGTGCCATGTCAGCTAAAATATTCCCGACCAATCAAGTTTACATGTCAGCCTCTTCCCAGATTTCTTTTCAGCTATACCCATTTTACATATACGACAGTCCACAATATAATTCATATTTTGTTAGAATCCAATTAACAATGCATCTTCAAAGCTCCTTAATTAATCATCCAGACAAAACTTGGAGCACCTCTCCGCATCCTCTCTCTCTCAATCGACAATAGCTATGTCTCTTCAAATTACCTTCATTACTCACACATCCCCCTCTTCAAATAAAAATATCTCCATAAAAATAAGAATCCGAACAGAACAGAAACAACCTCACGAATAAGCTTCCCGTAACAGGAGCACAAAAAAAAATCAAGGGCTGAATCGAGAGCTTTCATCATGGCCGAAAGAGAAAGAGATTGAGAGACATAGAGGGGGTTGAATCCAGAGAGGTTGAATCGTAACATAGGTTGATTTGAGTCAAGCTCTGTATGTAGATCTTATGAATTATCACGACTGAAGGGTTGAATCGAAGAAAGAGATGATTGTTGCGAGCATGACGGTGGTGGTCACGACTCCGATGAAGACTGAGATAGGCGAAGACGGATTTGAGAAGCAATGGTGGTGGAGGTGGTGACAAGCTATGGCAGATGGGAGAGATGGCAATCGTGGTGGTGGTGACGAGCGACGATGTTACCGTCACTGCAACTCCGACAGAAGCTCCTTCGTGGCTTCGTCTTCTCCTCCACTAATACTCTTCAATCTCAATTTGAGAACCCAAATCACGTTAGCAACACATACGTAAAAAAAAACCAAATATTTTCACCAAGTATTTGGCGTTCATAAGTGTTACAGAGATAAAAATTAGTACATATATTTCTTGCAGTGTACATCATGAATTATCTTATTATCGTTAGGTTTGTTTACATCAAAAAATGTAAATGGTTTGTTTATTTTACACTTGGTTTTCTGTATAAATATAAATGAGCACCTTATGACAGTCATTGTACAACAGTGATTATATATTTTCCAGTCTCCAGTCTTAATTGCTGTGATTCAAATCCGACTTTGGTCTGAGTTTGTCATTTAGTTGACCTATGTTGTGGGAGCCTAGATTTTTTTTTTGTTTTATGTATTGTAGGTACCAAACACAAGGGACATATTTAAGCTCACAAGCGGGTAATCGACCTCTTCAGCTCTTTGGAAGTAATGAAGCAGATCACTTACATCACTATTGAGCCTGGTATTGAGAAAAAGTCAACAAAAATGTTTCTTAGTGCATGTGGTTTAGTTTACAAATTGTCTTTGAATTCCTACGACTTTGTCTTCACTTCCCAAATCAATAAATGGGTCTAAAAGCCATAGCCAAAAGAGTAAGAACACTATTCAGTACAACTTATAACTAGATGATTGACCAAATAAAATAAACCTATAAGAACCCAAAGATTAACATTAAAAACAGGTTTGAGTTGAACTTATTTATTGTAATATTAAAAGAACTAATTTCCTTGATTTTAAAGCATTCCACGATCATATAAAAATAATATAGTAAAGATAATTATTATGTCAAATTTATTGTTAAGATTTGCTACAAATAAAACTCTCAGTAGCACTCAAAGTTTAAACAAAAAATAGTTCTTATTACTATGACACACTCGAAAACAATTTATATTACCTAAGAATGATTCCTTATAGTATCCAAACAAGATATCTCATTTAAATTTATACTAATCTATTTACCCTTTTTTCTTTTGTTATTACAGAAACTTTTCTTTGTAACAACACTAAAAACTTGCTTCTACTTTAACACCAACAACATTGACATCATACAAAGCTTTATGTGGAGAAAAAAACTAAATTCCCATACACGAAGTCATCGCTCTACTTTAGATCTAACAACAACGAAATGATGAGGACCTCAAGTCAGTAGCTGGACCACCAGCTCATGAGATCAACCATACAAGCTACACTGGAGCCAACAGCGACATAGGTGCATTCAAAGAAGGATATCTTTGCAACCATGAAGAGTTTAACCGTGAAACCAGTTGCTATAGATTCTCAACTCAACCAGAGCACGCGGCGAATTGGTTTCATACCAAAAGGAGTAATGGTTTATGAGATATGTCATTTATAAGTCAGGCTATCTATACTTCATCTGAATTGATTCTTTTTAAGGAAAGTAATTCTGCAACTCAAACTCACGTGTGGAACCAGGAGATCATTCATTACATCGAAGACCACTTGGAGAGTTGTTGGTATTCAAACAATAAAATTTGGTTGCAACAAAAAATTTTAATCAATTATCCGCGCGTAGCGCGGACGACTACCTAGTATAGTTTAAAAACGAGTAATCTTTTTTAAACAATACCATGGGAGACGCCAAAAAATTCTTTTAAATATGATAAAAATAAAGATGATACTAGTTGGCAGTTTTAGGATGCTAATATAACACAATATTCTGAAAGGACGATTCCAGTACAAAATCAAGGAAGATCACAAAGAAAGTATACGTACATAATATTTTTAATAGTAATATCTAGCTAATATATTTGTCAAAAAATATCTACCAGACAAAAAAAAATCATCAGATCATATGCAAACTAAATTGTATATAAAAGTTATTACTTAGTTATTCATGATACGCGCAACGTGGAAATTCACCAAACATATTTAAACTTAAAATGTGGAGTATAGAAAGAAAATTTAGATATATAAAATTTACGTACAAGTTAATTTCAAGATTTTGTTGCATAATTTTATACAACATGGGTTTGTTTTCAACTTCATATTACAAAAAAAAAGATAAGAATAATAAAAGTAAAAGATGAGCAAATTATTAAAAAAATATAAATAAAAAGGTACAATTTAATGTAAGTTATGTAAATGTAATACATAGCACTTGATATAAAAGTTTCTTTTCTTGCTATCATTAACCACAAGCAAAAACACGTAAGAATTGTCCTTCCCTTCCTCTCTTGTAATCTTGTCACGCGAAAATAATATATATACAATGTTTCTGAATTTTTTCTGTGTGTTTTTAATACAAAGATGTGAGTTTATATGTTTCTGTTTCTCTTGTTATATGATATGTTTTCTTTGATTTCATAAAGATAAAAGAAACAAATTCTCAAACTAAACAGATATGTTTTTCTCTTCGTTTCCCTCTCATGACAGCTTAGCTTGAGATCCACCCCAAACTTGTATGATGTTTATGTTGACCATTCATGTACTGACAAAACTAAGTTTGTTTTTTTGGTAATATGGAGAGAGCCCTGATGGTTATATGATTGCCTGTATCAGTTGTCATTATCAGCCAGCCCTACGGAATCCGCTTCTCCAAGACCATATATTTCAGGTATTTTCTTGTTTTCATATTATTGTATCCCATAATTTTGTATTTGTATAGGAATCTCCTAGTGCCATGCAAAAGATATATAAAAGAATGCAAAATCCCTGCAGTTCTGGCATAAGACGGGCAAGACATGTCTCGCATGAACGTAACCGGTCCGAAGAGACTCGACTGATGCCAAGACGTTTCATAGCAAATATCATCCGAAAGTCTACCATACCGACCCCACTCGCAAACATGATGTATTTAGTAAAACCTGATTATATAATCAAATAAAATATGTCTTTAGTATAATTAATCAAAACCAATATATAGTATGCGGTAGCGTTCAAAGACTATCAACAGAAAATATATGGGACACGGGCTACACTGAACGTGTGAGACCCAATGGTTGAGTCGGCTGACGACTTAAGCTTAGCCCAGATTTGACTAGCCTCGGGCTCATACGGAAAACATCAGACACCAATTCGATTGAAGCTAGTTAGCAGACACTTAATTATAGTGTTTTTAAATTAAATAATATAATAATATGTATTAATTACTGTTTAATTAAAATTAACTTTGATTTTAAATTAGATTTCCCCGAGATATATCATGACCACCAGCCTAGACTATTCACGTTTTGGACGGTAACTCATTTATCATCCTATCATTTTTTTATATTTTCAATCTAAACATGATTTATATCAGAAAATATTATGGAATTGCAAATTATATCAGTTTGAAAAATATTACTTTTATAACGAAACCAGTTTGTTTAAGTTTTGATTTTTTCTTCCAATATACAAACTACAAACACATGTATTCAAAATTTGGACGATTGCTAGCGTGTTGAGATTTGGGATTCGAATTAGGGTTTGTAGAATTCCATCTGCTTTGACTTTGTTTGGTTGTTATTGTTGTTGGTTGAGATAGCAGCTCAGTTAATGATTGTGTGATTTTCATTTTAAATGTATCTAATTTTCTTTTTTTTTGTAAAGTGATTAAATTAATAATAATACTGATGATCTAAATTCTTAAAATTGTTTGTTTTGTTCAGATCTGAACTCCATATGTCCCCGTTGTATTTTCTTATAAAATTGTGTATATTATAATATACCGATAATTTTTTTACATATTTCCAATCACTAAATCATAAAATCAGAAAATACGAAAAAGTATGCATAATTTAACCAAAACAAATTCACCAAAACTCAGTTAAAACTAAAAAGTGGAGTATAAAAATAAACTTTAGATATACAAAATTTTAATACTGTAAAAAAAATATAAGAAAAATACAAGTAAAAGATGAGTAAAATATCAGAACAATATAAATAAAAAAAACAGCTATTGGAAAATTCTAATTTTACCACAAACTTGATTCCACTTTTCAAATTTATCTTTAAATGATGTCAATTTAAAGATAAAAAATGATGTCAATTTTCATATATAATCTAAATTTATGATGAAAAAGACAGAACTAATTTTTTAAATCATTTATAAATGTTTAAGAACTATTTATAGAAATTTATAAACCCAATCTCATTTTCTGAATACTTAACATTAAACAATAATCACTAAACCCTAAATCCAATTGTTAGAGCACTTTTGAAAATTGATTTCTAATTTGTGCTATTTAAGCAATTTCTATCGGAGGATAGTTCATTTATTTTTGCTTAATAAATATTATTTTTAAACATTCTTTTGGTCTAAATGTAGATTACTGTTCTGATTTTTTTCTTTCTCTTAAGTTATTTTTGTGACAAAAAGATTGAGTGACCAATGTTTTTAGTGCTATCTATCTATGGTATTTACTCTATTTAAAATAGCACCTCTGCTGAATCAATAACCAATTAAAAGAAAATAGTCGCACTTTTAGAAAATTTTGATAAATGATCATATTAATTCATATCACATTAATTCATAGTATTATTGAAAGGAAACAAAACTAAAAACTAAAATATTCAATTTTGTATTTGACCTCCTTAGCTCTGAAACTTGCTCATTTTGTCTTGAGAAACCCACGAACTTCGATGAGGAAGTTGTTGAGGTTCTTTCTGAATCTTTGGTAGTTGAGACGGTCCAAGGATGACGATAGCTGGTTCGATGTCGTGAGTACCTGAAGAGCGTTCGCTAGCCTCGTTTTGAAGTTGGGATTCCCCTGCTTCTCAATCAGTTCGTTGCCCAGTCCCTAAAGGTAAATAACACAAACTGCTTTACGTTACAACGGTTTCAGACATGGAAACTCGGTTTATGTTTATAAAGAGAGAAACTAAAGACCGACCTGGTAAAGGTTCGGTTCGCAGAGGATAAGAGGGAACAAGGCATCTGCTGCTGTACTGACTAGGTCGGTACTGTAATAAGAAACCGGTAAACAAACTTTGAGTAAACCTTAAGACTTATAAGCTTATTAAGTGATTTGGGTTGAATATAGTGATGGTACCTGTAATCTTCAAAAAGAAGAAACTGAAGTAGTTTCCGAAGGAATCGGCTCAGGATTCCTTCGTGGAATACTCCATTAGGATCTGTTTGTCCAGCCGCGTGTGACCCCAAACCCGTGTTGCCAGCTTTTGTCTCTTTGTAGTGATATGACGCAAGAGCCTTTAGAGCTCTCAGGCACATCGTGACTATATCTACATCCTGTTGAGCATATCAATAGATAGCATTGCTTTTAACATTTTCGTAAACCAAGAACAAAAGGGATTTACTTAATTCACTCCACCTGCTGATGAAGACCAAAGTCAACTGTTGTAAGCACATGGTTAAATGCATCACTGTTGAGTTGTGCGAGCGTCTCCGGGTAAACCTCGAGCATATGTGATATGAGCGAGAAATACTGCAGAATTTTTTTGTGGCGTTGGTGAAAAGTTTATAACAGTAAAAGTACTATGATAGGATCAGTCAATGGTAGATTCAAGGACTTACGTCGAAACAAAGCTTGGGGTATTTGAGGAGTTCCAAAGTTATAAGTGGCGTGATTATATGGAGGCCAAAGAACACCACCTGTAAAGTCAAAGAATTACACATACCATTCTTGTAGAGTTTAATCTTAATTAACTTTGCTTTTTTTACCTGGGATATGTTTGTGCTTTGTGTCTCGATACTGTCAGATGAAAAATCAACCTGCAAAATATAGTACCACTTGTTAGAAGAATGTGTCAAGTTTCTACAGTGAGGGCAAAGAAATAAAAGAACGTTTACCATATCTTTTGAGCATAGATGAGATAGTAGCTGAAGCAGAGCGCGTAAATCCTTGTACTTTTCGGTTTTAGCTTCATTAAGCAAGGTACTCGAGAGGGACAATGATATCTGAGATGGATTATAGCAAGTGTATGTCAGTGAAGTTATACAAACATTTATCTTGTCTGCTTTCAAGGAATGACGCTCAGATTGAACAGAGAAGTAAGGAAGAGATAGGGAAACACACTTACCTTCCCAATATTGTGTGACGAATATATTTGTAGAAGACTCATGCAGAAATTAACAACCCCAGCTGTTTCATGAGCCTCTAGGTAGGATATTTGCCCATCCACCCAGTCCACCACAAATTTAAGCAGTAGATAAATTACTGCAGACTAAGCAATAAAACACATGGATTTTGAATACAGGTTGAGTGACGTGCACCATATGTATAAAGCTGTTAAGATAGGTTATAGGCCCTGAACAATACCTCGTGTTTGTAAACCTCGAGAAGACGGAGCACAGGATTCATAACAGACAAGCCCATCTCATATATTGCTCTCTGTGTCCGGGGTTCAGTGGCACTTGCTGCTCCACGAAGCCGTTCTAACACGCAACTCACCTAACACAAAATTCGATAGAAAACTTCTGTTTATAAGGATTGTGAAATCACTAAATCTATGTTTTCAAGTGTTATTCTTCCTCACCAGCATAATGATATCAGGTTGCTGAGCCAAATTTTTAAGGTCACTGTTATTGGCCAAATCCACTAAAGATGATGTCATATGAGCCATGAGGTCCTTCACATATCTTATGGAAAATAAAAAGAAGGTTATCGGTCAGGCCAAATTCAAAAGGGAAGAAGTGGGCAGAATTTGGAGACTCACTGATTTGATGCATCTGAACTTCGCATTCCATAAGCAGAAAGAACAAGCGTTTGAGCTAATGAACGCTGAATAAAAGTAACATCATTTCAAGAAACAGAATATACGTGAACAAACTAACCACAGTGAAAATTTTAGGGAACTATACCTGACTAACACCATTTAGCAAGAACAAACTTTTGTCATTAGCAAAAGCATTTGCTAGGTTGCGCCAGGAGTCCTGAACATTTTACACACAGAGTCAGTTACTAAATAAAGGCAGGAATAAGTTAATCTACAAACATTATTATTAATGAACATGTTCTTTTTCAATTGGATAACTGAAATAAGAAGAGCGATTCCTAGACTAACAGCTTTTCTAGCAGCCATATCATGCAATGAAAAATGACTGAATTCTAAAATACAAGCGTGTAAATATTAACGCAGGAGCACGAAATGAAGTTCAAAAATGTCCCACGTCTATGGCGAGTTTCTGAACTCACCAGTGATAGAAGGTGAAAACATATATTTCTTCGTCGAACAAGCGCATGCAGTAACTGATGACATGTTAACTCCTGCAGAGTGCGGAAAAAAAGATTAGAAGAATACGTGAAATGGAAGTAACCAACAGTTATAACCATTGCTTATAACAAACTTCAAATTAAGCTCTAAAAGAAATCTTGCTATAGCTAATTGGATTCCCTGGCCTAAAGTCTTTAGTCATCAAAATTTGTAGAGTCAAAGAAGTTCGAGATTTCTTGAATCAGCTTAGACCCCCTCACAAACAACTCTGAATAATATATTCATTTAACATACCAAAAATAGTATTTGTACACAGTAAAAAAAACATGGTACATGGTTTCCAAAATCAACAAAGTTTATAGGACAAAAGATTATTACCTGCAAATCCTTTTCACCAGGGTAAGACATGAGCGATGTCAAGGAGATCCGGACAATTATATCAAGGACAAACTTCCCTTGATTATGTTCATTGAAAAACGTGAATAAACATGCTCTGGAAGGTAGAGACTGAAGCTGGTTGCTACCCAAATTGCAATCTTCAACGAGCATAAGATATGTGAAAGACCATCTTGCAAGGAACCATATGACTGCCTACGTATGTTTCTCCAATCAATAAATAGAAACAAGATAGCAGACTGCAATAACTTCATATTTACCCAATTCAGGAGTTAGTAAAAATGTACCTCCATTAGCCGAGGACTGAAGATCGATGATCTCATATTTGCATCCAAACATTGCTCGGCGAATTTTACAATTGAGCTACGACAAAAAAAAAAGACAACCAAAAGTCATCAACTGTTCAGTGAAAAATATGTAATTTTATATTAGTATGCCACTAGAATCTCAAGTAAAGTTCAAGACTCTTACAAATACCTCGACGGTAATTTAAGAATAACCAGTCGGGAAAGGCTTAACTAAAGCTTACCTTGAGAGTAACACAACAGGGTGGTTGCCTGCCTCTACAACATCCACAAAATGAGTTTGCAAGGCATCAGGAACCTGGTTATTAATAAAACCATCTCGTAATTACTCTTGGAAAGAATTTATATGTAAACAAAACTATAACAGCCCTCATGAAAATACTTATAAGACTGATTCTCCAAGGACTTCCATTACGTATATTAAGAAATTCAAGAACCATTAGTTTGAAATTAATATCTGTGGTAAAACGTTTCTTATTTTTTCCATAGGAAAGGAACGTCAGTGTGACTGTTTGACAGATACCTTATATCAGTAAAACATGAAACATGAAAGAAAATATGAATTGAGACCTTTTTTTTTTTTCTTTTTGAAACACTATGAATTGAGACCTAATCTATCATTGTAGACAGGTAAAACTGAATGTAACGAAAGCTTGTTGGCGTCTTCCTTTTAGTGATAACATCAAAGAGAGGCAGGAAAATAAAGAATTACCAGGGCCGTCTCCCCTTCTCCTTCATCTGCAAGTACATGACCGATTATCAGCAGTAAAGAATAGACCTCTTCCAAAGTTTCGGTCGGATCAACAGTGCCCCTGCCCTAAAACAGGAAGATTAAGATAAGCAAAAGCAATCTCTCAGGACAAATTAGAAAACTCGTCCATAAATTTAAAATATGTAAGATACTGTAATTCAGACAAAGCTGAAACTTCGGATCAATAGAAAAAAAGCTTTGATGCAGGTGTATTTTTATATGTTAGCTACTAAAAGTCAGGGTAAGAAAAAATAGGCCAACAAGTGTGTTTAGTAGATGAAGAAATGTGGCTTTCGCTGTATTCTAAAAGAAGGTCGATCAAGAGCACCTGATGGAGGCGTGCAACACGATCAGAGAAAAGTTTTGTTAAAAACGGAACTGTAGCATCCACTGCTGCCCTCGCAATGAGAGCATAAGAGCCTAGTCTTTCATCCATGGCTGCCAGAACATGATATAAAAGTTTTGAGAAAAGAATAGCAGCACATCTGCCTTCTAAGACTGGCTTCAAAATCAAAATCAGAGGAAAAATTGCAATTCTTTTGCTCACCAGATACAGAAGCCAGACAGTCAGCATCATCTTCATCAGTTGTAGCTGACGCAGATGCCACTATAGGAGTAAAATTGCAGTTCGTAAATAGATTTGAAAATGAAAATAGTACCAAACGACAAAAAGTTGTTAGGCAGTGGCACTGGCAACAGTCCGGAATCGTTACATTTTAGTTCAGATTCCGCAATCAGTGAAAAGAGACTAGCTGCAGCATGCATCCCTTCAGGTGGCAACCACGCATTACCTCCAGAACCATCCATTGACTAACAGGAATCATCACAAACATTAGTCAAACATTGCCCACTGGTATGTCAGAAGAAGAAATGAACTTTTAAATTGTATCGTTCCCCTAGATTCTCAAACATAAAATTGTTGGCTGGAGAAGATGACAGGTATTAATAAATAGCCTGACAATCACAAAGTAAGCCAAAACTAACCAAATATGGCCACAGAGTTTCATGAACACAACCATGCATAATGTTATAAATATATGTAGCTGTTTTTAAAAAAAAAAAAATCTTAACCGTACTCACAGCAAGGAGAGTTGTCCAGGTATCTAGCAAGATGTCGCGCGCCTCATAGCTCCAAGTCTCTTTATCATTACTATTCGCCAATAATACTTTCACAACTTCACCCATTAACAGAGATAATAGTGTAAGAGTACCAAAGGGCCTGAAGAAACAGGTAAGAACCAACTATTTATGAATAGCAATCGCTAAGGGGCTTATAAAAGCAAAAAGAAGGTAACATGTCAATTGTCAAAGACCTTATTGATCGCAAGAGTCGGTCAAAGTCAACAGCAGTAGTAACGGTCGCGATAGACAACAATGCGCGACAACCATCAATCATCTCACTGGAATAAGAATGTGAGGACACAACGTTAAAGTTGGAATACAAGACACAGAAAACAAGCAGGGTTAGAGTGTTGAACAGCTAACCTTCCACTCCTTCCTTCTTCAATCTCCTTTGAAATGACATCAGGAGGATCAATCCAGGGTAACACCCCTGACAGAAGGAGGAGTAGATGCTGCTCTCGCATCTGTGCATTGTCTAGATTATTGAACAAGTCACTAACAGAGAAATATATATCTTGATAAGGTAGAGATGATGGACATCCATCGTTCTTTACGTATTCAACAGAAGAGTAATTAGTAAAAGTTACAGAAGCATAGAATACTCACTGGAAGGAAATACTTCTCCTGCTAAGGAGCACAATTGTACAATAAGTTTCCGAGCAGAGACTGCAACAGGACAATCTAGCCAATAGCCTTCAAAAGCAAACTTCTGCCTCAGCGACGAATATAGATTTATCAGCCATCCAACATGTGAACTTGAAAGCAAAACATCACACCACGAAGCACCAGGCTGCAATCAGAACCATTGAAGGTAAGAGTCAATGAAAGTGTCTTATATAAAAGTATAAACTTTGACATGCTAGAATCACCCCTTACTATATCTCTGGATTTCGGCAAGTTAATGAAGTTGAAGAACATGAAATATATCTTAAATATAACCATTAACTACCTGAACTATTACACACTCTGTCTTCCGTGATGATGCAGTATCAGATCTCATTCCATCAGAGAATACATTAATGCTGCCCTTTGTGCCACCTTTGCTGTAACGAAACTCCCAATTTAGTATCTGATGCATTAGCCGCAACGCAGCATTGCAAACTTTAACCTCAGGGACATCAGAATTTGATTCCACAATCTTATTTGTAACACTTAAAGCAGCATCCTGTGCCCAGCTATAGAAAGTCTGCAATTGAAAACCATCGGAAGTAAACAGCACAGTTTTAGTAATAGAACCCTTGGTACAGGCTATCATTCTTCCAAAGACGAAAGGTTGATGGGTGTCACAATATCTGAAAGCAAATAAAATCCTAAGAGTACCTTCAAATAGTTTTGTTCCAGCGACTTGCGGCAATTTTCATGAAATTCCCTCGGGAGACTCATGGCACTTGAAGTAGAGGGTGAGAATTCAGATACCTGAGATACTGAAACTATGAGCATACATATGGTATACATATAACGCCAAAAAAAAAAAAATTCTAAACAGATCATTACCAAGGATTCGAGAAAATGAATACCGATGAACTGCACATCTAAGCCTCGTGAACCAAGAATGGCCTGGTTAATCTGTAAAAAGCAATTAAAGCCAAAAGCAATTCAATACCATGATCCTTTTAACAAACATTAATATCATACAATTCCGTTGTATTTTTAATATAGATAGCCGCACTTCCGCAATTTTCAATGTATATCATGAAGAGCATCAAACTATTTGAAAGCCCCAATATCTTTTTATCAAGGCGTGGAGCATCGAAAGACATATCTAGCTAAACTATGGAGCAAATGATCAATTACTACTTAGTCACCCCAATGATGACTAGTCAACCTACTCAATTACTCTACATCCTCCCCAGACCATATCTTTTACGGTAGGCACAGTTAACAAGGTGTGAGTATCATGTAAGTATGCAATTTCTTTTTTTATCAAATAAGTTATCGTGTATAAAATGCAGGATAACGAATTGAACAATATGTGCAGCTAATTCTATCAAAATGTTAGATACAAAAAATTAAAAAAAGAGACCCAAAAATTGCAATACAATGTAGATACCTGGTAGAAAAAGACTTCTTTCTCGGCTGGAGTAAACTCAAGCCTATAAGAGTTATTCACTCAGATTAGAAGTTTTTAAGATGAACTAAGCAAGAAAAAAGAAAAAAAGGAGTAATATATCTAGATTTCTTTGCACTACTCTATTTTTCCAGAAGCTGTCAGTTATAAGCGTGTGTGACCAACAACTAATTTCATGAATCCTCTATATGCATAGAAGTGACAGCTAACTTCCAGCATCTAAAAACACGACTTATTATTCTGAATACCAGAAACAGCGCAGCTTACCAGCCTCTTTTCATCAGCTGCGCAGCCACAGAAGATACTTTTGAAAACACATAGGCATCTGATGAATTAGCATGCTGTATGACGTAGCCAAGACAGAAGCTGCAGAAAGAAATCGCCATATCTCAGAATTTTAGTTTTCCTTTTATGAGCCAACAACTCATAAGAAAACCTCTAATTTCTTAATGACGGTAACAATGATGCGTGTCCATACCAACCACAAAACAAGAAGTAAAATGTTGCAGTAACCTAAAATTACTACTATATTGCAAAGCATGAATGCTCCCATTTGATTCGCAAAGCAAACAAAAATACAAACTTAACAGAGGATAACCAACCGTTCAACTAAGTGGAAGCTTAAGCATTGATCAACAAAATAACATAAAAAGAAGAAGAGAAAATAACCTAATCAAACCCCCTTTATCCTCGGTGGATAGAAAACTCCATTCCCTGATAGCTGCTTCTTTAATAGCTGCAGCAGCTTGAAACCTAGCAGACGCCACCTGAGAATTTTCTGGAAGTACAAAAACACACACACACACTTTCAGTCAAACAGATGTAACTTCAAGTTCACTGGGGGCAGTAAGATTCCGAATTTTACCAAGAATGAATCTGCACGCCTTGTATGGCTGAGGAGACTGGTGAAGCGACAATATGGTAGCTTCAGCAGCCGCTGGATTAGTATTTATCTGCAAAGAGAAACGCAATCAATTCACAAAAACTCATAAACAACTTCCTGTGACTTCAAAATGAAGCAAACCAAAAAAAAAAAGCTCATAAATGCTAAAGCTTCCTCCGATGTATTAGGAATCCAAACAGATAAACGAGGAAACGAAGATGGAGTGAGTAAGTATAAAGGAAGAAAGCGAAACCTGAATGTAAGAGCAAGCAAGTTCAATCGCGCGCATGGTGGATTGAAGCTGAGGCAAATCCTCAGCTCCACCTCCGGCGCTTCCGTTAAACATCGGAGTATTAAGAGGAAAATTCGATCGGAGGAGGAAAGTGGCGGCGGTGAGCAGAGAGTGAATGGCGGAGAAAGGGATCCGATGATGGCGAGAGAACCGGGGGAGATGGGGAATCGATGTTTTTACCAGGTGTGTGTGTCGCGGGCCCAATCTGTGGCCCAACACATAGCCCAATTAATTATATCTGAAGTAATTAAAAGAAACACATGGCCCAGTCCACCTAGGTTGCAAACCCATTTGATACACACTTTTGGAAAATTAATCTGAACCAAAACCAATGTAGCTGGTAGTGATGGGCACTCAAATTTCCGGTACGGTCGAGTTATTCGGTTTTCGAGTTATTAATTCGGATTGGGGGAGTGTTTAGGACCCGTCTAGGAACCATACACTTTTCAGATCAGATCCGTTGGTTCACGATAATATTAGGTTTGGGTCGGGTTTTTGCTTTTTATAATAATATTTAGGTATCTATTTGGTTTTGCTGTTCAATTCCAGTTCAATTTTAACTTTTTGGTTTAAAGAAATAGAATCCATTTGAGTTTTGTAATTTTTGGTTTGGTTTTGATTTTTCGGTTCGGTTCAGATTTGGTTTTCGGATTTTGGGTAATATGCCCATAACTAGTAGCTGGGTAATAATTGAACAAGGCTTTGTAGTCTACAAAACGCTAGTCTTTGCTCGGAGGTTCAATTACAGTTTCATGATATGCATTAGCAGTTGGATTAAGACCTAAACTAGATTCCAAAACTTTTAGTAGTGATTTGGATAGAAATTGACAAATAAAAAAAAAAATTAAAGGGTCCAATCGAATAACAAGTAGAAAAGTCGTGCCATATTCCTAAATAATATAAAATTCATTTCTTTTATTAAAGTCGCCCTCAAACTCTATTGTCTTTTGACTCTCTCTACTACACACAGAGAAAGAACCTCAAGGACTCTAACTAGAGAGAGAGAGAGATGAAGGTGGTGGCTTTAGTCAGTGGCGGCAAAGATAGCTGTTATGTCATGATGAAGTGTATCCAGTACGGTCACGAGGTACGTCTTCTTCCCTGAAACTACCTCAAAGAAGTTGTTGTTTTTTTTGTACTATATGAACTTAAATCTCAATTGGGGTTTGCGTATTTGTGTTTTCAACAGATCGTGGCATTGGCTAACTTGTTACCCGTTGATGATTCTGTCGATGAACTAGACAGCTATATGTATCAGACTGTAAGAGTCTGTCTGCTTCTTCTTTTGTCTTTAATGGTTTGATTTATATATGTTCATGATTGTGAGGTAAAGCTGGATACTTTAATTGAATTTGAAAAAGGGTTATAAGAAAGATTTGGTTTTTTTTCTTATCTGATACCATCATTTGTAAAATCTGAATTTTATTCTTTGATTGAATGTCTCTACTTCAGGTAGGCCACCAGATTATTGTGAGCTATGCAGAGTGCATGAATGTGCCACTATTCAGAAGGAGAATCAGAGGTTCTTCTAGGTTAGGCTTTTATTTGAGATTCTAATCTTTTTTTTTTTGTTTTAGTGGGAGATTTTGTCATAATGGATTATTCTGAGCAGGCATCAGAAACTTAGCTACCAAATGACACCAGATGATGAAGTGGAAGATCTGTTTGTTTTGTTAAGTGAAGTGAAGAGACAGATACCTTCCATCACGGCAGTTTCGTCTGGCGCCATTGCATCAGACTACCAACGTCTGCGTGTGGAAAGTATTTGTTCAAGGTTAGGTCTTGTTTCTTTGGCGTTTTTGTGGAAACAAGATCAGACTTTGCTTCTTCAGGAAATGGTAAGCCAAAGAAGTTACACTCAGTCTCAAATCTTTTCTTTTGTGAATTTGTCTTCTTTAATTCGTTTTCGTTTACTTGCAGATAGCTAATGGGATCAAAGCTATTCTAGTCAAGGTACTATTATATTTTCATTCTTTTATTAACATCAACATCTTTATATGTTTATGGTTTTCTTTCATGTTTAACAGGTGGCGGCAATAGGGTTGGATCCTTCTAAGCATTTAGGGAAAGACTTAGCTTTCATGGAACCACATCTTTTGAAGTTAAAAGAGTATGCCACAGTTCTCTTTTATTATCTAGTTGTGTTACATTGATTATGTGGCTTCTGAATGTTTCTTTACTTAAGGTTATATGGAAGTAATGTTTGTGGTGAAGGAGGAGAATATGAGACTCTGACTCTCGATTGTCCGCTTTTCACTGTATGTCTTCTTAACAATGTTGTGTTCATTGTTTCATCACATTTATTTGTAGCTTTGACAATTTTTCGTTTTCTTTAGAATGCGAGAATCATGCTTGATGAATTTCAAGTTGTGCTACACTCTCCAGATTCTATTGCACCTGTTGGAGTTCTTCATCCAACGGTCTTCCATCTCGAAAAGAAAGACTCTAATTCTCTTGAGGAGAAGGAGCCAGGTTTGGTGTTTGAGGTACAAGGAGATGGTCCCAACACACCAGAATCTACTTGCCAACCAGATAATGGAACCGTTGAACATACAAGAAACAGAGTTAGCGTTTCAAAGACCGGGAAAGAAAACACATTCTCCATTTGCTGCTGGGTGGAAGGTTCTAGTCAATCTTCAACAGGTAACTCCAGAATCAAACTAAATCTTCAAGTTGCCCTCCCACATGAACTTGATATTTGCTTCTCTTTGAACAGGTCTGAGAGAAGATCTTGAGACCGTTCTTACAGAAACCGAGTCGCAGCTTCTGAAACAAGGATTCAACTGGCAAAACGTCTTGTACATTCATCTTTACATCTCTGATATGAGTGAGTTCGCTGTCGCCAATGAGACGTATGTGAAGTTTATCACACATGAGAAGTGCCCTTTTGGTGTTCCTTCACGTAGTACAATAGAGCTTCCTTTGGTACAAGCTGGTCTTGGAAAAGCTTACGTTGAGGTTTTAGTGGCAAATGACCAAAGCAAAAGGGTTCTCCATGTACAGAGTATCTCCTCCTGGGCACCTAGCTGCATTGGACCTTATAGTCAGGTGAAAATAATAAAATTTAAAATTTTATTAATCAGGAAGCTAATTTTACTGTTAATACTTTTTTCTTCAGGCTACTTTGCATAAGGGTGTTCTTCACATGGCTGGACAGTTAGGGCTTGACCCTCCCACGATGAATCTTAGAAACGAAGGCGCAGTTGCTGAGCTGAATCAAGCATTGACGAATAGTGAGGCGATAGCCGAGGCTTTTAGATGCTCAATCTCTTCATCAGCTCTTCACTTTGTGGTGTTCTGTTCAGCACGCACGGAGCAGTCAGAGAGGGATCAGCTTCATGAGAAGTTTGTTTCTTTCTTAGATTTGGCAAAGTCTTCTCGGAGGGTCCTTGATCCTATGTTCCTTTACATCCTTGTCCCTGATCTTCCCAAAAGGTATTTAACACGGCAAAGAATCTTATATTTACTTGTCTGTGAATCTTAAACTTTGAACTGTTGTTCTGCAGGGCACTTGTTGAAGTAAAGCCTGTCTTATACGTTGAAGAAGATCCAGAGACGGAAGATGAAACAAGACAAGAGCAGTTTGGTGAAGGAGACTATGGTTGTTGGGGGTATAAGCCAGAGGAATGGCACCAAGATTGTGTGCAGAAACGAGTTGTTGATGGGAAAATATGTGTGACCGTTCTCTCCATCTCGGCTGAAGTGATGAAGAAGCTTCATGAACCTGAAGAGGAACAAGAACTGGAGAGACTAACGAGATTCTGTGTATATCTTCTCAACAAAACCTTGTCTGAAAATTCATTCTCTTGGAAAGACACCACGGTGAGAATGAGATTCTTGAACACAATGTCAGTCTTTTCATCCTAATCTTTGCTTATATCTTTGTGTTGGTTGATGCAGAGCTTGAGGATACACTTCTCTACAAGTCTTGGTGTGTCTGTAAAGAGATTATTCAACGTTTTTGAAACTGCATTCAAAGAGCTTAACGAGATGAGCCCTGAAGGTATAGTTGGCGACTCGAAAGAACCTACATTCAATCTTGTCCCGGTCCTTGGTGCTGGAAATTCTTCTGCTTCGCTCGACAACATAATCACATGTGAACTATTTTCCCTAAGGTCGTAACTTTCCTTATCTCACAAGAAACACAAAGCTTTACTTTTATCATCTTTAAGCAGACTCTCTCCTCTTCGATGGGTTTCCACTTACTGAACAAGTGCCTTACCTGCCCTTAGCCACTTGAATGGCACAATTTTTTGGGCTGACAATTCTTTTTTGCTCTGGAATTCTCGTTTCATTACCGTAAGAACAATATGTAGTTGTGTTTTGTTTACAATGAAAAAAACCAGACGATGTTTGTTTTGTTTAATATGGTTAGTGCAAAACTGCAGAGGTTGCAGTATTCTGAATCAAGGATATTATTTACTCTTCTTGTCGGATCTTGTCCACTGCATTCTGCAGAATTGCCTCGATTGGATTCAAAGATGTTCACTTTTTGAGCCATCACTGAGGCCTTGTGAAAAGGCTTTGTTAATGTTCTCGTTTATTTTCTCTTGTAATGCCACCTTCTTTCTGATCTAATCCGTCTAGCGCCTTTCGAATACTTCTTCCACTTCAAACCTTCTTGTCCAGCTAGAGTGTCTAATATAACACAACCCTGACCAGCTCTTGTATCTTCTTCCTCTTCAAAGTCAACGTATCCTGCCTGAGATGAACTGAACGAAAGACCATTTCCAACAAGGTTATTGAACGTTGTCATTTGCTTCCCCTCCTTGCTGCTTTCGTCCCAAGACTCCATACGTACATCCTCGCCGCCTCTGTTCTCTCTATATATCAACCAAAATAGAAAGAAGATAGTAAGTTTGAATCTGTAATTGTTTGATTCTATAAACATTTGACTTTAGGTTCAGCAAAGCTCAAAAACAATTATGTTTAGAGGATTTGCTTTCATCATGCGTGTTTGGTTTAACATTATGTGTTGTATCATCCGTTAGGCACTAGCTTGAGTTGCTTGCTATCCAAGGGACCATGAAATCACGGCGGCGGCAGCGCAAGGATCGTAGAACCAGCAGCAGCCTTGTTGATACTGACCAACAACACTCATCACTGCCGCTCCCAATCGATCTCATGATGGACATCTTCCCCAGGCTATCCCTCAAGTCCATTGCCATCTGTCGTTGCGTATCAAGCCCTGGGCCTTCGTACTTGGCCACTCTGACTTCAGGGATCTGCGCTTGACAAGGTCTCAGGCTCTCCCGCGTATATGGTTCGCTTTTAGGGATGGTAACAATGTCTTCTTCCTCTCCTCACCTCAGCCTCAGAGTCCTGATGAGATTTCGTCTGTTGCGGCTGATCATCACATTAGTTTCTCCTTTGATCATCCTGTCGAAGATATATCTGCAATTTCGAAAAGGAAACAGTAACAAGACTTGGAATCCAAGGAATGGAAGCGTTTCAGATTAGGAGGGGGTCTTCTGTTCTCATCCATCTGAACCATGTGGAGGATTTGAAGCTTATGGAATTATAAGGATAAGCATCAGACCATGCTCGTGCATCATTGAAGCTTGTGAAAACGCTTTTGGTAGTGTTTTTCTTTATTGCTCTTGTAATATCACCTTATTTCTGAAATTCCTTATCATCATCACATGTTCTGAACGCATAGAAGCCATGGAACATGAACCCCAATAGTAAAAAAGTTCTTATTTTATTCTATCCGGTTCACTATTTTCACACACAGATTTTAATTATCAGATATCATCAGGTCTGAACGCATATACCATCAGTTTGGTGCATATTTTTGTTTTGTGGTGGTAGTTAAACCCTTGCTTTCATCAAATGATCAGTTCAGGTTAAGAAACAATCAAAATGGCCAAGTTTGAAACTCTGGACGGTCAAGACATTGCTTTTATGAGATATGAAAATAGATAAGTTAAAGATAGTGATGGTTTACTATCAGTGGAAAACTTAAGGAGGGAGGTATTAATTTACCATATAGTGTCAAATATCACATGAAAACTCTCCTCTTTAAATGTTGGCATTAACATCACATTAGTTTCAATATCTTTTACAAGCTATAGCTATGAACACCCTCCTTGGTTTTGTTCTGAAAACTTTCATTTCAAGTTTCTCTCCACAGCTACAAGATATTGCAAAGGTACAACAAGATCATTTCCCATTTTCTTTTCTTCATTCCCATTTTTGATCAAATCATGATGCATCACTTGATTTTTTTTTATGATGAGTTTTTGGCCATGTGATCAGCAAACCATTGTGCTGAAAGTGAATATGAGCGGTGAAAAATATAGGAACAAAGCCATGAAGATTGTAGTAGGAACATCCGGTAAATTTAAACAATCAAACAAAACAACATGTCACAAAAATAAAATAAAAACACAAAAGCCTAATGAAAAAGAATCATTACGTTTTCAGGAGTTACGGGAGTGCGGTTGGAGAAAGACAAAGAGACGCTTACGGTGGAAGGAGAGGGAGTGGATGTACTTGCTCTTGCCCGAGCTCTGAAGAAGAAAGTAGGCAAAACTGAGATCATCAAAGTTTCTTAATAAGTCTAATCCCCTTTTCTTACACAACAATATCTAGTTCTTTTTCTGGTTTCATGATGATGTGTTCTTGTGGGGGCAACATTTGACATGCTTTCTTTTCCAGTTTCTAGTTTATGGATATATTTCACTTGTTTGAAAATCAGTTTGATATCTGTTGTTGGATCAACTCTGTTGCAGATTTATGAATATTCCATATAGCAACGGTTGTTAAACTTTACATAAAAATGTTGTTGTGACAGCATTATTAGATCATATACAACACCGCCCTTACTTGGATGCATTATCATGCCCAAAAAAAGAGAAAACTAAACCAACCAAAACGATCTTTACTACTACTTTGGTTTACTAGCTTAGATCTTAGTTTATCAATGCAGTTTATTCATTATCTAGCAGTTAAACTCCCTTAAGCAGATCTTTTTAGCTTGGATAACTTTGTCAATGCCTCTTCTAAGTGCTCACTAATGATCTCGTCTTTCCTACCCTGGATAAAACCTCACAAAGCAAAGCAAGAAACCACAAACAAACTAAGATTCGGTTTTGATAAAATGAAAAACGCCAATACTATAGATCAAAAGACTCTAATCCATCTAGCGCCTTTCAATTACTTCTTCCACTTCAAACCTTCTTGCCCAGCTAGAGTGTCTAATATAACACAACCTTGACCAGCTCTTGTATCTTCCTCTTCAAAGTCAACCTATCCTGCCTGAGATGAACCGAACGAAAGACCATTTCCAACAAGGTTACTGAACGTTGTCATTTTCTTCCGCTCCTGGCTGCTTTCGTCGCAAGACTCCCTACGTACGTACATCCTCGCCGGTTCTCTTGAAAGAAGATAGTAAGTTTGAATCTGTAATCGTTTAATTCTATACACATTTGACTTTAGGTTCAGAAAAGCTCAAAAACAATTGTGTTTAGTGATTTGCTTTCATCATCATGCGTGTTTGGTTTAACATTATGTGTTGTATCATCCGTTAGGCACAAGTTGAGTTGCTTGCTATCCAAGGGACCATGAAAACACGGCGGCAGCGCAAGGATCGTAGAACCAGCAGCAGCCTTGTTGATACTGACCAACAACATTCATCACTGCCGCTCCCTATCGATCTCACGATCGACATCTTCTCCAGGCTATCCCTCAAGTCCATTGCCATCTCTCGTTGCGTATCCAAGCCCTGGGCCTTCGTACTTGGCCGTCCTGATCTCAGGGATCTGCGCTTGACAAGGTCTCAGGCTCGCCCGCGTCTACTGTTCGCCTTTTGGGAAGGTAATAACCTCTTCTTCATCTCTTCACCTCAACCTCAGAGTCCTGATGAGATGTTGTCTGTTGCGGCCGATCATCACATGAGTTTCTCCTTTGATCACCCTGTCAAAGATATATCTGCAAGTGTCAATGGCCTTGTCTGTGTCCGTATTAGTGGTCACCGGTTTGTAAATGGAAGGAGATTCACGGTGGAGGAGTCGGTGTTATGTAACCCTAGCACGGGACAGTCACTTACTATACCCAAAGTGAAGACAAGGAAGAGGGTTGGGATAGTAAGCTTACTCGGGTATGATCCCGTTGAGAAACTACACAAGGTATTGGGAATGATTTGGCTTCAGGACGGCATAACTATGGAGCATCAAGTGCTTACATTAGGAGCAGGAGGAGGAGGAAGTGATGAGAAATTGACATGGAGAATGGCTGAACGTGGTATACCATGTCCATGTCCTTCTTCTGCGGGTACACAGAATATATGCATTGGTGGTGTTTTCTATTACATTCACGCTCATATGATAGTTTCCTTCGATGTTAGATCTGAGAAGTACAGCTTTGTTAAGCCTCCGAAAGGGAAACTGTATCATAGGCTGCTAGACTGCAACGGTAAATTGGCTTTAGTACCATTGGGCAAAAGTTATTATTTCGATAGTGAAACTGTTAAGATGTGGGTTCTAGAAGACCGCGAAAGACATGAGTGGTCCAAACGTGTTTACACATTGCCCCCTATGTGGAAAGATGTAGTTGATCCAGAGGAGTGGTTAGTGATTGTTGGAGTGACTGGTCCTAATGAATTTGTTATGTCGTCCGAATATTCAGGTGACCCTTTCCAGGTTTACTACTGCAATTTTGACAAGGAGACTGTAACAAGAGTTGTAATCCAAGGAGTGGGAGCGTTAAGGAGTGGCATGGGGTATTCTATTCACACCTATCCGAACCATGTGGAGGATGTGAAGCTTATGGAATTATAAGGATAAGCATCAGGTTTTAAGATTTTTTATGGAGAAACTATCGGTAGTGTTCTTGTTTATTGCTCTTGTAATGTCACCTTACTTCTGAAATTCCTTATCATCATTACATGTTTCGGTTAAGGAGCAAATGATTTCAATAGAAGCCATGGAACATGAACTCCAATAGTACAAAAGTTTTTATTTTACTCTATCCGTTCACTATTTTCACACACAGAATTTAATTATCAGATATCTTCAGGTCTGAACGCATATACCATCAGTTTGGTGGATATATCATCAAGCCCCTACATACTTTTTTGTTTTGTGGTGGTAGTTAACCCCTTGATTTCATCAAATAACCAATTCAGGTTAAGAAACAATCAAAATGGCCAAGTTTGAAATTCTGGACGGTCAAGACATTGCTTTTATGAGATGTGAAAATAGAATAGTAAGATAGTGATGGTTTACTATCAGTGGAAAACTTAAAGAGGGAGGTATTAATTAACCATATAGTCAAATAGCACATGAAAACTCTCCTCTTTAAATATTGGCATTAACATCACATTAGTTTCAATCATCTTTTATTATCTATGAACACCCTCCTTTGTTTTGCTCTCAAAACTTTCTTCTTCTTTTTTGTTTTTTTTTTTTGGACAAAGTTCTGAAAACTTTCAAGAGCCTTCTTGTCTCAGAAAGCAAAAGCACATTTTCAAGTTTCTCTCCACAGCTACAAGCACAAGATATGGCAAAGGTACAACAAGAGCATTTCTTTTTCTTTTCTTCATTCCCATTATTTGATCAAATCATGCATCACTTGATTTTTTTTAAGATGAGTTTTTGGCCATGTGATCAGCAAACCATGGTGCTGAAAGTGAATATGAGCAGTGAAAAATACAGGACCAAAGCCATGAAGATTGTAGTAGGAGCATCCGGTAAACTTAAACAATCAAACAAAACAACATCACAAAAAAAACACAAGAGCCTAATGAAAAAGAACCATTACGTTTTCAGGAGTTAATGGAGTGCGGTTGGAGAAAGAACAAGGGAAGCTTATGGTGGAAGGAGAGGGAGTGGATGTACTTGCTCTTGCCCAAACTCTGAAGAAGAAAGTAGGCAAAACTGAGATCATCAAAGTTTCTTAATAACTCCAATCCCTTTTTACACAACAATACCCTTATATCTAATTATTCTAAGTGGTTTTCTGGTTTCATGATGATGTGTTCTTGGGGCAACATTTGACATGCTTTCTATTGCGTTTGTGTTTACGGTTTCTAGTTTATGGATGATATTTCACTTGTTTTGAAAATCAGTTGTTGGATGAACTCTGTTGCATGATGAAGTTGCAGATTTATGAACATTCCATATAGCAACGGTTGTTAAACTTTACATAAAAATGTTGTTGTGACAGCTTTGGATCATATACAACACCGCCCTTGCTTAGATGCATTATCATGCCCCACAAAAAAAAAAAAACTAAACCAACCAAAACGATCTCTACTACTACAATGGTATACTAGATTAGATCCTAGATTTATCAATGCAGTTTATTCATTATCTAGCAGTTAACTACTCCCTTAAGCAGATCTTTTGAGCTTGGATAACTTTGTCAATGCCTCTTCTAAGGGCTCACTGATGATTTCGTCTTTCCTACCCTGGATAAAAACCCACAAAGCAAGAAACCACAAAACAAACAAACAAACTCAGCTTTCTTGCAATACAAGATGCACTTGATCCCAAGCTTGATGAACTCAACAAGAAAGCTTATCCATTTATATAAAATATACATTAACCAATTGTGGAATTAGGCGTCTCACTTAGCAGTCATTTTAGCTCTTCCAGTGTAGAGTCTGTAGACTCTGGTTGCGCCATCTCCAAACCAACGATTGAGAACAGAAGCGCTCACTGTTTGGCTTCAAACCCATTAAAAAATTTTTTTTCTGTGTGTCATGAAACAACCTCCTAATCTGATCCACGCTTGCTGGAATCAATGTCACTGGACATCGCTTGTACTGTTAGCAAAAGAAGACCAACATAAGCTTTTCTATCGAGGGAGTGCTTACTGGGAATAGAGAGAAAAGAATTGGAGAACTTACCTGTGAAACATACTTGAATACACAAGAATAGCAGAAAACAAATCCAGAGACTGTTACAACTGACAAGTTTGCACGTTTTTGCGAGCATAACGCGCAGAGAGTCCTGTCAGGAGGTAGAGGGATTCCTTCTTTAGCCACCTGTTTGAGAGAACCAAAAAGCAGTTACAAAGTTGACCGAGCTATAGAACATTGGTTTCAGTTGCTACCAATTGTTATGAATACCTTTGGGGATGGAGGAGGTGGTGGTGGAGGGTACACGGTAGGAGCTGTCAATCTCTCTTCAGCTGATTGATACCACCACTCCATCATCTACAAAACCAAAACAAAGAATGAGACACTTATGTTCAAATAGCATATCTATGTGATGAAAAATCTACTGAAGAGACAAAGAAGCCAAAACATTCGTAAACAGGGAAGAGTATGGGCACTTACTTTAAAGATAAAAACTGCTGCAATTAAACCGGTTTGGGCGTAATCAAGCACTGCATATGAACAGCTGAGAAGTGCCCCTTGCACTGTCTAATTCAATATTCATAACAGTATTGTCAGACATTAGATCATTAATTAATGTGTAAGCAGTAGAATGAATCAGCTTATCTCATTCCTTAAATTACAGGAAGATTAAGATAAGTGAAAGTCTTACTTTTAGCCATGGAGGACCACGAAGTCTCTCACGCTCATGGTTTCTTATCTTTGAAATTCTTGAAGATGTATCCATCTATCTTGGCATCAAAGTAGGAAAAAAACAAAACCAAAACCAAAAAAATATGTTAGACATTATACATGTGATTTTACAGAAGTTTTTATAGGTCTAGTCAATGATCTTCTTGCAGAAATTTCAAGAAAAAATAAGGAAGAATGTGGATACCAGTTCTTGTCCTGTAGCTCGACAAACTTGAACTCCAAGAGCTTGAAGGCCAAGGGAATAAAATCCAGTAGCGTCTAGTAGATATAAGAGCTGGTAAGTGAATGATAATCCTGCACAGCATAGCACAGTAGATATAACTCCAGGAATGAAGCTCAACTAGTTAAACTAAGAACTACTCCTAGCTATTATAAAGAACCATCAGCTAAGCTAATACATGCTCTCCATGAACAAATGCATAAGTACATTACTCAGAACTCCACCCAAAAATGGGACTAAAAGTATGGATTGTGATTTCAATTTAGAACATGAAGCTCAACAAGATAAACTAAGATCTCCTCTTAACTATTATAAAGAATCACCAGCTAATAAAAAATCCAAATTACCTTCACTTGATGCATGCATCAGAGGATAGCACACAGCTACAAACTTCGAACAGAAAGCTCCTGATCCCCACTATCCCCTCTTGAAACAACTGGCTCCTCCCCTGTGAAAAAGTCAGCTTCATCAAACCCTTGATCCTCTGCTCCCCATAAACTCTCCCGGAGCCTAGCTTCCCTCTCCTTGTTATATATACCATGCAACTTCGACTTAAAATACGGTAACACAACCTACAAAGGCACAACCTTTACGGCATTAACAAAACACACTCAATTACAAAAACTTTGCATTTAAGATAGAGACAGTACCAGAAACACAACAGAGAGGATCCTCTGGCGTTTCTCTAAACCAGAACCTTTGCATAATCTCAATCTCAATCTCACTGACTTCCTCTTTAAACCATACAATGATTCAGCAAACGAAGCATCTGCAAACAAACAACTCATTAAAAAAAAACTAAACTTTATACACATTCACACTCCTTCAAGCACAAACACATTATATTCAGAATCCAACCTGTGGTTCGTAAGCTATGTCCTTCGAGGATAAGCATCAGAGCAGCAAAGAACTCATCCTCGTAGTCTAAGATTCTGTGAAGAAACGATCTTCTCAATGCAAAAACCTACAAAAAAAAAACCAACGAACATGAATATGTAATAGAATCTCAAAGCTAAGAAGGAGGAAGAGTTATTTGAATTTTACGCCGAGGGAGTATGTGAGAGCGGCGCGGAGGCTAGATGGAAGCTGCTGAGCTGCAGCCATCTCGAAGAAGGTAGGGCGCGTGCCATCACCTCCCACCTGAAACAGCATCTTCTTCTTCTTCTTCTTCTTCTTCCTCTTCTTCTTTTTAGTCAGTGATGATGATTACTTGATAAAGGCGAGACCTTTAGCTTTCTCCAGAATTGCAGAAATTTTGTGAAATAATATTATTTCGAGAGAGAATAATAATAATAATATTATTACGTCGTAAAGCCACGTCAGCAACATTACAATAGCTGACTCGTCAGCCGACAGTAGTCCAACTAGACAACGATTTGTCCATGTCATCTCATCACCAATTAAAAATTGATTAATCGGGTCTCTGCTGATGCGAGTAGGTTCGGTTTTGGTTCAGGAATTTCGGTTTGTGTATTTCAATTTTTGGTTTCTGGTTTTCTTGGTTTTAGAATTTAACAACTTTTAGTTATTTACAAAATTTGGTATGATTTTGGTTTTGATTATTTAAGTTTTTTGGTTTGGATAGCAAAATTTAAGAAACTAGCTAATATCTCAAAAAAAAATTGGATTTAGTTCGGTTTCGATTCTTAAGATAATTTTGGATAATACAGATGAAAACATGGAATAATTAGTGTTTTTATATTAAATATTGGATAATTTGGATTGTTCAAATAAAATTTTGGGTAAAAACTATTCAGATAATTTGGACTTTCAAGTATTTCGGTTCATAAACATTATTTTTAGGATATTTAGGTTTGATTCTGGTTCGATTTTTGTTTTTGGTTCGAAATATATAAGAACCGTCTAAATATTTATGAAATATGACTTGGTTTCGGTTATTTTGATTCTGTATGGTTTAATTTTTTGTTCCGGATAAATGTGTCCATTCCCTAGGTGTGAGTTTCACATTAAGCAACAAGAGGAAGAGCAATGAACACGTTTTTGTAAATGCAATTACAAAACCTAACTTTAGTTCCAAGAGAAACATGTCTCCTATACAAAAAGAAAGTTCAAGTCCAAAGTCACTAGGTCAGTGTCATAACTTCCAATTTCTGCAGCCAGGATATGTCTTTAATCTTCTCTAACTCGTTTCTTAGTAGCCCCAGAAGGATATCCGCTCTGATCCAATGTGCTAGAACCACCACTCTGCAGTCTCTCAGTTACTGATGCTTGTGAAAGGTTTGGTGATGGAGCTGAAGAAGTGTCAGCTTCTGGCATTGATGATGTGCCAGAAGAAGAACCAATTTTCTTCTCTTGCATCTTCTGTTGTTGTTTCTCAATCATCATCTGGAGATACCGACCTTGTTCCTCAATTTGTAACTGTAACGTTCTTTGGACCTGGCATTGTAATAATACACACATCATAAGATAAAACCTAAACACTAGGAGTCAGAAAAGGAAGAGTATAAGCTCCTTTTGACGCTGTTGGAATCACATACCTCAAGTTGCTCATGGAGTTTTTTCTGAACTTCCATCTGTAACCGTAGAGCTTCAGTGATCTCAATGCTCCTGAAGAAGAAGAAGAAGAATACAAAGTACAAAATCGTCAGTATTAAGTAACAAACTTCCTTGTGTTTACATAGTTTGTTCTGACAGAAAGAACTGAAGTTTATAGCTTACGTCTTCAAGTCAAGAGATTTGATATCTTCAATGGTCTTCAAAGTCTTCAGTGGAGGTTTTTCTGTTCAAAACAAGGAAAGCAAATTTAATATAAAGACTTGTTTCCTCACACACAAAGTCTATTAGATTGCATCAAAGCTATTTCCAAAGTAACATAACCAAAGGCTTTAGTAAGCAAGTGAGAAGAGAGCTTGATTCATTGGATACCTGTATCTATTGAAATCTCCGGTTTATACCTAGCCGTTCTGTATTTCTGGAGAGAAGCCAAACAATACAAAGACAGCTCCAATTAAAAATGTGATGAGCTAAAGAATACAAACTAAAAAGAACAAATACTAACCTGCAAATGGCTTTTGACATGGTAAATAGTCAGCCCCGGGCTATTGATGAGCTTCAGTACAGCCTTAGGTGTGGCTCCTATGGTTTTGCAGTTATAAGCAATAATAAGTTTTAGAACTAAAATGAGAAGAGAGAGAGAAAAGAAAAGGGTGGCTCACGCACGTTCACTACCGCCGAGCTGATTGATAGCATCAACAAACGCTTCATGGAGTTCAGGTGTCCAACGCATTCGTTGCTTAGACGTCATTGAACTAGCTTGTGGGCTTTTGGCACTCGATGAATCCACCTGATGCTGAGTACTGACTACTATCTCTTGCCTAGCTATATCACAAGAGGGTGTTGGTATCTGCAACACATCATGAGAGCTTTTCTTAATAAGAATCTTTAAGCCAGTGATTTAGCTGCAGAAACAAACCTTTGAATCTTGGTTGAGGACATTAGGATCACCTAGAAGCTCCGACCAATTAGGTTCCAGACCATCATCGACAGAGATCATCTGATTGGCCCAGTCTGGCCATTCACTTTTAGCTCTGCTGCTGCTCTCTCCTTGTGGAGGAAAGTCAAAGAACCCCTGAAGCTGGTCCTCAGGCCAGCTCATATCTCTCTGCTCTTGAGGTTGATTAGTCACCGGCAATGATTGCGTTTCCACGGATTGTCTGGTCTGGGAGGAGCTTCTTTCTTGAGCTGAAACGTACGTGCCATTGCAGTATCCAGAAGAAGTGCCACCAGAAGCCAGAGGAAACACTTGACAAGGTACAGGGTTGTTCATCGGTTCCTGTCCTGATGATGAAACCCACAAAGAGTTAGGAAACTTATGGTGATGGTATCTCTCATCTAGTGTTGTGGGAATAAGAGGAAAAAAGGAAGACATGGCGGTTGGTGGAAAACCGAAATCTCCAGTTAGTGTCATAGAGGAAAGATTAGCTACAAATATTAACAGAGAAGTGTATATTGGCTTTAGCAAATGAAATGAGACTCACTATCAGTAACTTATATACACACAAAATGAATCTAAAGAACTGTTGATTAATTCCCTTGCCATAATTGATTTTTTCTTCCTTTCAAAAAAAAAACATTCTCAAAGAATATTCTTCACTTTTGGTTTTGTGTTGGATCATAAAAGAAAAATCTAAGCTATTTACTTTAACAAATATTAACACAAGAGGAAAGACTAGAAAGGAACAAGAAGAAAATGCTTAGATTCTTATCCAAAACAAAAACTTGTTTCAGCCAGGAAGCTATCATGGAAATGACAGATGCATCAAAATCAAAATAGTGGACCACAAAATAAGATATTGGAATCAAATGCAAGCAACTGGGAAACGTCCCAATTGGGAAAAGAACTAAAAAAAAAGCAATATGGCTTTTGGTAAACCACAGAGACAATCAAAGGATTAGAGTCATTATGAGCACATTTTATCATTCAATCAATCAACCCCTTATCATCAAAATTGACACCCTCCTGAAGGAACAAGAATCTTACAGACAACCAAATCGAATAGAAAATAGCTTGACCAGTGAATAGAAACGATTCTTAGATCATAACAAAGTCACAATCATAAGATTGAACCTTCTTATCCTCCATGAAAAAAAATCATACCTTTTGCTTTAAAATTTTCAAGAAAAAAAAAACAGAACATAGGGCCAACAAAATTGAAGAGAAACAGCAAAGTTAATCACTTTAAGCTGATTCAAAATCTTGAGATTATACTTTCTTATCCTCCATGAACCAATACCACATCAACAAGAGACAATAAATGAACATAATCAGCAAATATAATGACTTTAAGCTGAGCTAAAAACAAAAATCAATAACAGATCAAACGGACAATTAGTTAGTGTTCATTTCTCTTCCCTCCACAAATCATAAAGAACAAAAAACCAATCAGCTAACTCTCTGAAGAGACACACACCGATGTCTAAGAATGCCGACAGTGAGTAAATGGATTATAGAATCTCCTCACAACCAAAAAAAGGAAAGAAAAAGACAGAATCTTCTTACCCGACCAAGCAACACAGCATCCAATACCAAAAGGGCTTTTAATCCTTGAATGATTGAACTAAACCAAAAAAAATTGTCTTTTTAAGTATTTGTCTTCTCGATTTTCCCAAACAAAACAAAACTATTTTTCTCTTCCTGAATTATTTGAGAAGACTATAAAAGGAGATTCATGTAGAGCAGAGCTGCAGAGTCAATCAATAGATGTTTCTCTGCCGTAGAGGATTACGAAAGGCCGTGTTTTAAAATGAAGCGTATGGGGTCCATCTGATGTTTGCTTCTATTTTGATTGGTCGAGTGTTGCTCGGTGCTTATAACGTCAAGGCACTACCCAATATTCATTTTTAGACATTTTCATAATGTTTGACCTAACCTAGTAGTAGTTTTAAATTTGTTTGATTTAATTGATCTTCTATTAACATTATACAAACTCTGATCGACTGAAAGTGATAGAAGAAAATTATTTAAAATATTTTTATTCCACCAATACCCAATCCTGTTGTTAGTACACGAGGCTAGAGCATATAATTAGGCCATTTTACAGGTTCAACTAAAGAAAATAATACAGAGAACGTAATAATAATTCATCATTCCGCATCGTATTGGGCTTTTATTGGGCCGATCAGACTCGTTGTAACTCGAGTATTAAAAGTTTATTTTGGGCTGAAAACTATACTTATAGAGAATCAAAGCCCGAACTAAACCAGAGGAAGAACAATTCTTGTTAAGTGCTTATAACCAGATTAACCGAACCAAACCAGAGGAAGAACCGGTCCACATACTATTGTTTGATTTTGACACAGAAATTAAAATCTCACAGGCAAAATTAAATGTTGAACAAAACCATAATTACTAGAATCACGATTAAGGCATAACACAAGTCTAAGACAAAAACAAAACATCCTCAACAGAGGTTTGATAAAACGTTCAAGCAACACAAAAGAGAGATAGAACTTAAACGATGGCGTTAGCAGCACTAGCGATCCTTGGCCACAGGTCGGCACACTCCTTCCCGATTGGTCCAGTGATAGCAGATCCTACACATTACACACAGACATTCATCAGCTACCAAAGATAACACGATTAACTCAAAATCAAATAAACACGATGTTATTACCTTTCATTTCACCCTTGGGATTGACAATGACACCAGCATTATCTGCAATCAACCACACCAACTTTCATTAGACTTCAAACAATAATAGACAGACAGATGAAGATATGATTAAAATGATTACCCTCGAAGTACATGAAGACACCGTCCTTTCGGCGCCATGGCTTCCTCTGCCTAACAATGACAGCTGGCAGCACCTTCTTACGTAGATCAGGTTTACCTTTCTTCACGGTAGCCATGACCATGTCACCAACACAGGCGGATGGGAGACGGTTGAGACGACCCTTGATACCTTTGACGGAGATGATGTAGAGATTCTTGGCTCCGGTGTTGTCAGCACAGTTCACGGTGGCTGCCACTGGAAGACCCAGTGACATCCTGAACTTGTTTCCAGAGGTTCCTCCTCTTCCTATTAACAATCGAAACAAAACATTACAGATGAGCAACACTATTAAACAATAAACAAAAATATTCCAAATGAGAAACACTATAAATCAACCTAAGTAACAGACATATCGTTAAGATCTCAACATATGATTCGTGACAAAGTTTATATACGTAATCCTTGAAACTAATCACAATCACGGCAGTACACATTGATGGTAACGCAGATTCAGCTTTATAAACGACAATCAATCATGAAAGGTGCTAATCACTAGATATTCATTATGAGAGGACAAGGTAGCACAAGCGAGCATATGAATAAAAGTCTTGACAAAAGGAAGAGATTGTTACCTCGCTTCGACATGGTTGCAGCTCTCGTTGGGAAGAGCTCGACGGCAGTGAGGAGGCGGTATATAAGTTGTTATGCTAGGGCTTACTACAACTATTTCATGCTGACCTGGATAGTGATTATGGGCCCTGAGAAGCTTACCCATAAGCCCAATAGTGTAATACAGATTACAATCTATTATGGGCCCGAAAAGCATACTAATGAGGCCTATAATGCAATACTCCTATTTCTCAATTATCTTCACTCTAATCTCGAACAATGCATCATCATTGTCATAAAGTAATGTGTTCTTATTCAGATTAACCATCATGTAGTACAATTTAGACTCTAGAACTCTTAAAAAGGAGACATGACCAATTTATTTCTTTAAAGAAGACCTTAATGTTAATATATTTGACATTAATGAAATCTCTAGAACAAACCAACCATTAACAATGAGTTTCTTTGGTTACCCAACATAACTCTTATTCGTGTCTAAACAATCTTTTGTCAGCTAACTGAGAAGAATCTGCTCAGTTCACATAATCCTACCTAAAGAAAGGGGATATTTCTAAGTGAAGAGGTGTGGCGAACATAAGACTTCTCTCTTGAACTTAAGCAGAAGCAGCTCAGGATGGATCAAAGTGTATGTGTGTTATTATGTTTTACTCTGATGTTCAGCCTCATTTTCTTTTTAATGCCATCGCTTTGGAACCTGCGTTACAAGATTTTGCAGGTATTAGTAAACACCCAACGACTAAATGAATCATTCACAAATCATAATGGGATCAAAAGCTTTAGAGAGGACAAACTATGACAACTGATGCCTATCTTGTCTCAAGACTAGAACAATTTACTCACCTGCTTGTTTTTTAGCAGGAACAGCCTTTCTTCTTTCTCCTGACTTGCCTCCAGATCCTGACATATGTCCCACCATAATGCATAATTAGCCATGAAAACTCAGTTTTCTTTGAACCAATGTATTTTACGAAATGTTCGGATCTCTTACCGAACAAAACATGTTCTAACTTAGAATCTGTGTGCATACAAAGGATGCAAGCCAATGCTCTGTCGTAAAGATTTGAATAACGAAGGCAATGTGTAAAGATAACTGACCTTTTGGCTTTTTGTCTCTGCATAATTCGCTTCCGCAGCAACATCTAAATGCCTTCACGGGATGACTTTCATCATGGAAATCTATCAAGTAATCCTGCGCATTCAAAAAACACGGGTTATTTGAACGGAGTATGTGTACAACTCAAGAGTAAATAACATTACGTGTTTGGTCCAGCTCGTTCGTGGAGTCATATACAAACAAAGCAGATATATATATATAAAATGGCAAAATCAATATCATGTCTAGTTGTTTAGCTTCAGTGACATATCCACAGTTGCGTGCTTACCCATGTCAGTTCATCCATGGCCTTCACGTCTCGAATGGTAAAAAAGGCAATCTGCACATGACCAAACCCAAAATCCTTAAGCTCGCTGAAAACTTACTTTAACAATCAGTGCCTTGATCATGTTAAGAGTGGCGAAATCATATACTTACATGATAATAATGTCTGTCAGGAGTCTCTATTTGTACCGGAATATCAATCAAGTTTGCATCCTCACATCTGCATCAACAGTAGAGTTCATAAGAAGATAAAGCACGAAAGAAACAAAGCATAATGAGAGTTGATTGGTACTACCTGTGATTGACAAATCTAGCGACATTTCCACAGACTGTGGCATCCAGGCAGAGAGCTTCTTCATCTTTCAAATCCTTTTCAGAACCCCAGTCTGCATCCAGAGTTACAGGATATGTATGCCGTTCACTAGTAGATCTTATATTCCGATCGTACAACTCCGTATTGGTCAATATTTCACCAATATATTCACAAACAAAGGTTCCTTTCGGCAAGTCTTGCAGTGTTCTAATACCCCATCCTTTCCCTTCTTGGGTAAAGTAAACCTGCAACAAATATTTTACTAGTCAAACATCACAAGACATGAAGCAATGGTCGGCATAAAAGAACTAAAGTAGCATGTTACCTGGAGTTGGCACCTTATCCCTCTCTGCACCACTCGATTCCCACACATCATATCACATCCACACTTTCTCCAACACTCCTTAATAAACTTCCTAATCAAATGTCCTTCACACTTCCCATCATCTCTCTCCAAAGGGCAGTCTTGGCAGTAAAACTTACTGAAGCTATCAGGCGCCTTCTTCATCTTAAGACAAGTATCCAAAAACTCCTCCTTTAACAACCCATCTTTACTATACGCATATTCTCCGCCGGTTTCACGAGCACAAGCGCACGGAAAGTCCGCTAAAAGACAGTCCCCCTTACAGCTCACGCAACAATCGTCATCAGAAATTCGAGCCAGAGACACATGGACATAAGCACTTTGGTAGACAATGTTGTGAGGGATGTAAGTAAACTTGGGGACATGCTCAGTCCCAACCTCATCAACCAGAGATATCTCAACGCTCTCTGAGCCTTTCGTGATGTCACGAATAATCGTTTTATATTTCTTCTTGCGAACAACACCGTTGCTAGGATGCTTCTGAGCTTCCTCAGTGGACGAGCCTGAGGCTGCGGAACGGGTTTCGTATTTTCTTTTCAGAGTAGCAGGAGAGTCAGTGCCCACAACAACATTCTTCCCTTGCTTCTTCAGAGCACCACTAGGAGCAGAGTCAAAGACATGCTTCCCTCTATTGGCATTAGATAAAGTTTCGTTTTTTTTCTTATCCTCTTCTTCTTCTTCTTGTTCATCGTCGAGAGAGTAGATAGCATCGATCAATGCGGTGTAGTTATCAAGTTTGATGAGAGTCCAATTCTCACCGTTCTCTTGGAGCAGCTTCTTGAGCACTGAGAGTGTCTTCTCATCGGGGATTTTGAGTTCTCTTGTTGTCTCACAAGCTTTGCGTACTCTCTCGTCAGTGAGAATCAAAGGCTGCATATCGAGTTCCTCAACACTCCAAACTTTTTACACAAAAAAAAAAAAAACAAAATCATCACTAAATCCAATTAAGTTATCATCAGCATCAACAATCAAAGCATACTCTCACTAAATCGAATAAGCACGGAAACAAATCTCAATCGATTCGATTCGAATGCAGAATCATCATCAAATCAACGAGGAGAAAAGTTTCCTAAAAATTTGGAGTTTGAAGCCTAAATAAATCCAAAAAATCGCCGAATCGCGAAACTAATACAGAGAGAGGCCTAAAGTAATCGTAGATTCCGTAAGAGATCACATTGAGAGCTTGCAGAGAAGGAAGGAAGGAAAGAAGAACCTCTCAGTGGTTGGTTGGGGAAGAGTGAGTAATTGAAGCGGAAGCTTCTCGAATTGAGTTGAATTGCATGCAGAGAGAGGAGATCGAACTTTGTGTGAGACTCAGAAAAAAGAAATTATAAATTAAAAAAAAATATTACTAAAAAAGTAAATGGATCCGATCAATTCACAGAGTCAGAGAATCCGATTCACGGCGGAGTACACTGTTTGTTTAGATTTTTTCTTCTTTTGTCTTTCTTACTGGAGAGAGAGACAGAGACTCTGTTTATTATGTTTGTAGGCCCATTTACCTGAGAGGCCCAAATAAAATCTTTTCTTTTAAAACGGCGTGGTATTGTACTCAAATTTGGAACACTCTTTCACATCGGTTAAGGTCACATTTAGACTACAATTTCCAGTTAATTTGGATTTATATAGTTCAGTTGACCACAAGCGCCATTTATCAATGGACCACATAAGTTATTCTCCTATGTTTTTGAAACAACTTAATGACTATCTCACGTCTATGAACTTATAATTAATAGGATAGTAACAAGTGGATGCCATAATCTTTCCACAAGTTTTTCAGAATTTATATAAGTGTTGAAAGATTTATATATAAGGTGACATATATAACTTTTACGGAAAATTATTAATCAAATACAAATATTTCACATTATTAATCATCTCACTATTGTGTAATATTCCCAACCGAATTTGAAAGCTTTCATTGTGAAGCAAATGGTAAGAAGCAAAATTCTTTGGTTGCTTTAACAAAAACAAGGACCAGCAAAATTTTCCCAACGTCTCTCCGATGTAGACCTTCTATTCAACAATCTGCAATACAAATTTGAATATTCCATCGATATTATTTTAGTTACTCAACTCTTTTTTTTTTTTTGCTAACATACTCAACTCATTTATCTCTTACTATAGGTAATTAGTAGCTAATTCCTAGCAGTCATCATTTGTAACTTTTCTTCATACCTATTGTTTTTTTTGGACAAATTCTTTATACCTATATTGTTAAACTTCTAATTTTCAGCTGTATGAGTAAAACTCTATATTATAGATAAACTTAAATAAAAGAAAAGTAATAGATTAAACGTACCATCTCCTTTTCTACGCAAGCTCTTGAGGAACAAGAAGAAAATAGCAACAAAGACCAAAGCCGCGACTCCTCCTACAACTATCGCCAACGACTTCCCCGTGCTTGTTTTTCCCCCTTCCTCTGCCAAAACAAAAATATATCTTACCAACTTATATTTGTTTGATTATCTAAGTTCAAGTTCGGTTTGACTTGAAAACAACTATTGCAAATTAAAGTTATTGTTTATTGATTATATATATAACACATAATCCTCTTATTTACTCGGTTTGGCTATACTAAAGTTGAGTATGTAAATTTGTTAATCAGTTTATAAATAATAATAAATCGTTTTTGGTAAATATTTATATTGAAATAAGTGATCATATTAATGCGTTGAGACGTATTTGCATTTGTACATATATATACATGCATACGTACCGTGGTATGAATCACCGGGATATTCATGCGGGTTATACGTATACCCAACGTAACACCCTTCCAAGTATATTTGACTGGCAGTGGACCACGGACACTCTTCTGCCGCTGCTGCCGCGGCCGCACTGACGCACTCGCCGCAGTCACAGGCTTCAACGTGGCCGTCGCATTGAGCCACAACGTGCAAGAGCTTGTAGCTTTCCTCGTAGAACCCGTGCCCGTCAACGACTCCTGTTTCGGCAGCTGTGAGTGCCACCGTTCTCATCTCTTCGAATCCGACGAGCGTCTCCGCCGTAGCTCCGTCACATATCTTGTGGATGAGACCTCGTTCCGGTGTTTCCAATAACTTGTAGTTATGATGATTAGCTTCTCCGAAAACGAAAGCAACAAGTAAATAGTGTTGGAAAAAAATACTATAAAATGTTATCTAGAGATAGCATTTATATTTACGTAAAGGTCCATTTCCTAGCAAATTCACATTTAAATAAATCATTCAGCCCTTCAGTTTTTACATCAAACAAAGTTATTAAATATACAATGTAATACTTACGAGAAGTAGGGGTATCAACATGTTCAATTTCGTACACCATGTGACATCCTCGGAGATGAACCCGAGCTGACGTGGCATTTCCACACAATCTAGACGAAATATCACGAAGCTCACGAACGCATCTATGGCATATCTCACTCGGGTAATCTTCTCTGCATTGGAACCATCCCGAGACCGCGTGTTGCTCGTTACCAACTAGAGTCTTAAAGAACTTCGCTCGAGAGGATTCTGATTCGAGTTTGCTTAAGAAAGAATAAAGAGCTTGCGCACGAAGAAGGAGATTAGGATTCGAGTAACTTGGATCTTTTGTGGGTACTTTTTGGAGGATGTTTGTGTCTGATGAATCACATTGACTGAACACTAGAGTGTCGTAATCCAACTGGGATGTGTTAATGAGAGAGGGAAGAGAGATGAAGATTAGGGCTAGGGTTCGTGCGATAGGAGAGATCAAGTGGACAGCCATATTTGAGACATATATTGAAAGATCATAAGTTCATTGAGTATATATTGGTGAATAGAGATGGATGTTGTGGTAGTTTTAGATATTGTCTACGTATCTCTACTTAAAACCCGACCTATATGTCATCTTGTCTATTTATTTGTATCATTTGGTTGTGACTTGTGAGGGCAAGTACACGTGAGACTTAGAAAAACACTAAACGTTTCATGATCATAACCGGTAGATATATTATATTATTATCACAAATGTAAAACGCAATAGTTTGTAGATAAGACAATGTTTTCTTTCTAGCCTAACTCTTATCTAATCAATTTCTCATCGGTCTGAACAAATTGTAATAACTTGTACAGTCTGCACTCTTGCAAGTATCATATTTTCATAAAGGTTTAGATAGCAGTAAAAAAGATATTCCCGCTCAACTAAACTGACCTACCAAGGTGGTAGACCCATAATGTTAAAAAAAAAGGTGGTAAACCCATACACGTTTACAACTAGGGGACATCTTTGTTACTTTGTAAAGTTTTAATTATTATTTAGACCAATAATACCATATTATATACTCTCCGTTTCTAAAAAGATCCATGTTATAATTTTTTTACATTAAAAAAAACATTTAAAATTGTATTTTCTAATACATTGTTGTTCTTAATTAACTATTTCCAATAACTTTTAACCAATTGTGTAGTCTATATGGAGCTTGTTATCAACAATACCATTTGATTTTTTTTCAAAACAAGTTATTTGACTTTTCATCAACATGAAATTACTTAAAATAAAGAAACTAAACGAGCTAGTGAATCTAGAAAAAAAGGATTCGGGATCAATAAACGAAAAAGTAAAACCCACGACTCAATACCAATATTCAAGCCGAAACTGAATCCAAAGCTAATAAAATACAAGGATATGTATATAAAAAAAACACTAGGCTGTAACTGGTTATCAATTTAAGAAATATAGTGAATGAATGAAATTAAAAAAAAATGGAACGTAGATGAATGGAATAAAGAAAGTTATGGAATAAAAAATTGAATTCTATTCCACTCATTCGGTCATTCCACTTATTCATGAGCTTTTTTAATCATGAATGTTTTATAACTACATTCCATTTTTTTTCCAGACATTCTAAAATGAATCATTAGAATGAGATTTGTTTTTTGTTCCATTCAAATGGTAAAAAATATTTAGAATTTATAAGAATAAACCATTCCAAACACTTTTATTCCAAAAACTTGTAATCCAGTTGCATTCTAGAATTTCTTCATTATAAAAAAAACTAAAATTACGAAGGAAAATATAAAACTCCTCTATTCTTTCGTAAAATCCCGTTAATTCGTTTTACGACAGAAACTTCTTCTCATTTGTCAGAAAGATCTTCTGTTTTTTCATTACAACAAAAAGTCAAAGAGTCCCCAACTTTTATAACCAATCTTCCGTTGAAAACAGTACGTTAAATAAAAACCAACGGTCGAGTTCTTATCATGTCTAAAAACCACCAGCTCCTCCCTAATCTCACGCTCCTTCCCTCCTTCCTTTTTATCCTCCTTCTCAATCTCTTCTCAACTGATCGTATAATCATTTCACGAGAGACGAGTGAAACACAAGAAGGTTAACCCTTTCTTGGCTCCCACGCTTCTCGCGAAAGATTAAACGAATCCATTTAGGTTTTTTAGAACACACAATAAAAAAAAAACATGGTTCGGCTCAAATTCGCATGTCCGGTCCTCGAAATCAACTTAATCTCAGCACAAGACCTAGCCCCTATCTCAAAAAACATGAAAACATACTCCGTCGCGTGGATCAACACCGATCCGATGCGTAAACTCACGACGCGTGTGGACCAAGCTAACCGAGCTAACCCTATCTGGAACGAGAAGTTCGTGTTCCGCGTAGACGACAAGATCCTCGACGTCGACGCGTCGTCGATAGTCATCGAGATATACGCGGCGGCTTGGGCCAAAGACGCGCTCGTCGGGACCGTGAACGTTCTTCTCAGCGACCTCTTCGCTCCTTGGTCCGGCTTCGGCGACGGCGACGACGGCGGCGGCGGGAACAACAACATGAGGCTCGTGACGCTTCAGATCCGCCGTCCTTCCGGGAGGCTACAAGGCTTTTTGCGTTTAGGCGTCGCGCTTCTCGACGGCGGTCAGAGGAGTATGCCGTTGTCGGTCGAGGTTTTTGATGGAAGTCGGAGAGATAGTAAGAGAGATGATGCGAAGATGATGCATCGTCGTACGAATAGCGATCAGACGGATTTAACTACGTCTACTAATGATTACGGAGTGAAGACAGGGGTTGTTACTGGAGGAGGTGGTAGCGGTGGAGGAGGAGGAGGAGGTGGTGGGGTTGATAGTATGGTGAATGGTTCGCTTTGTAGCTCTGATATTGGACCGTCTGCGTCTGTGGTGGCGGCTGCGATTGCTCAGGGGCTTTACAACAGACAGAAAACAACGGTTAAAGCGGTTTCGGGGAAGGAGGACGCGAGTTCGATACTCGAAGGGAAGACGGAAGGGATTGAGCATAGAGTTGAAAGGTGGAGAGCAGAGAAAACAGGTAGAGTTGCGGTTGAAGCGGCGGGATCGAGCGATGATTCTAGCGGGAAAGGAGGAGGGGGAAGGAGGCAGAGGAGGAGGAGGAGACGGAGGAAGGAGAAGCAACGGAGGAGAAACGGTGAAGGTAAAAAAGGGTTGTTCTCGTGTTTTGGAAACGTGTTTGGATGTGAGATTTCGATTACTTGCGGCGGTGGGAGCGGCGGAGGAGAAGGAGACAGCACGAAGAAGAAGTATAATAACAATAAAGTAGTGAATCTTAGTGCTGTAGACGAAACGTTTAGTCATTCTGCGACTTGAGAGAACACAAAAAAAAGTGTTGTGTATAATTTTCTTTTTCCTTTTGGCGGTGTAAAACGTTTGGTTTGAAAATTTGAAAGGTAATGAGTTCAAAACGTATGAATAAAACTTCCTTCACATTCCCTATTGATCTAACTTTGGCACAGCTTCGTAGAACAGAATCTCTGGCCGAACCTTCATTTTTTCACAGAATCTGACCACATTCGTCCAGCCACCAACAGCCTGTAGCATCACCACACACACACACACACACATATCAATATTGTCATTAAGTCCACATTTTAAAAATGTTTCTGTCTTACCTTTTTGGCTAAAGCTTCATGTCTGTAACTGACCCACCGGTTCTTTTTGAAAAATAGGCAGATGTATTCTTCTTCTTCACCACAAGTACAACCAACCTGCATTTACACATTCTGAGACTGTAACCAAGAAACAATAAGATAAAACATTTGTGGCCTTGTTTTTCTGATTTTTTACCATTGACACAAGCCGGTACGTTGTGTTTGGTTCCATGCCTTCGTATAGCCTACTGATGTCTATCTCCCTGTGCAAAGCCTTTGTTGTCTCGTGAATTTCCTTTTCAGTTTCGTTCTTCTCCCATTTCAACACTAGTAATGTTGCAAACCCACAAAACACCCAACATTGTTTTATCACTAGCTTAAAATAAATTAAATGAGTTGATAAGATCATAGTCATGGTAACAACTTACCGATTGTGAAGATAGGCGTGCATCTACTTATAATGTGATGAACAAAGTTTGCTTTTCCACAGCCTTCTGTTTTAGCGTCACATAGCATTTTATATTCCATGCGGATCAACTTAAGGATGTCCTCGAGCTTCATCTTCCCAAAAGCACGCTATATATGGAACCACATAAACAAACACTATCAGTTTCTGAAGGAAAAAGAGGGAAATAAATGAAACATACTCTCAGGTCTCTGATTGAATCTGCAGCCACAACAACACCATAAGAACTCTGCTCTGGATAATTCGGATTCTTTCTGCATTTGCTACAACTCATTCTTTCATATTCTTCCAGTGTAAAAATATGAGTTACACAGCTTTCTATATCTGGAGTTCTCCAGCAAGGCCAAAACTCAAGGATGGATACTAGTAGCTCAGCAGCATCCCTTGACTGAAATGTGTAAAAAAATCAGAATGATATTTTAACACAACAGTCAATAAACTTATAAGCTTATAGTTTATCTGCACAAACCATTGAATGAGCCTCTTCCAGGGAAGAAAGTACGTTTCCCAGGAGGTAACTGTACATTCCCTCTTTTATCGTTTTCGAGGCAACAGCGGTAAAGAAATCTCGTAATGCATAAGGAACTTGTCCTTCCTGGTTGTCAGCAAATTCATCCTGATTGAGCACCAAATACTCTTTAAGAACCTTGATTTTACAAAGGGCCTGCAGAAGCAGAAAGAAGAATAAGGAAGTGAAGAGAACAAACAAAATTTAGAATGTTATGTCAAGAGCTAAATTGTTGGTGCCTGCTTTACCTTCAGTGTCATGTCAAGAGCTAAATTGCATCTGGTTGCAGCTGCAACACGTGGTGACTCCATATGTTTCGACAGTAAATCTTCTCCAGGCATATTTTGCAAATCTAGAAGATGACAAATTCAAGAAACAAAAAAAATTATACATCTCAAAACAAAGTAGTTTAGAAGATTCGTCATTGAGAAGCTTTTTCTACAACCAGCGTCACCTTTACCAGTTTCCTCTTGATTGTCAGTGTTGGCTGCAATATTCAGGGTATCTTCTGGTTCCACACAGTCTTCTTCCACAGGTTTTAGTGGTGGAGAAGATTCACTAAACATTGGTAAGAAACACGAGGTACTCAGCGAAAACCTTCAAACAACTTATCAACTTGCGAAACCTAATTTTTCATCTAGAGAAGAGGCACTTACGGTTTGACATTCTGCTCGATATCAGTAGACGTGCTCGTTGAAGTTTTCTGTTACGCCATGAAGACTACTTTCATTCTCACAACTGAGTAACCGAAAAAGTCAGAAAAGCAAATAGCATAATATAAATCTTCCACAACCTTGATAACTCCACGTTTCTTGTTCTTTGACCCTGATTTCTTCTCCTTCTCTTGTTTTTCACTGGATAAAAGATCTGCTTCTGCTGCAGCTACCTTGGCTAAGACGTCCATTTTTACAATTTCATTTAACTCGTCCTGAAAGAAGAGACATAAACCACAATATAAGGTACATACAAAGACGTGCTCGTTGAAGTTTTCTGTTACGCCATGAAGACCATTTTCATTCTCACAACTAACAGAAAAAGTCAGAAAAGCAAATAGCATAATATAAATCTTCCACAACCTTGATGACTCCACGTTTCTTGCTCTTTGACCCTGATTTCTTCTCCTTCTCTTGTTTTTCACTGGATAATAGATCTGCTTCTGCTGCAGCTACCTTGGCTAAGGCGTCCATTTTTACAATTTCATTTAACTCGTCCTGGAAGAAGAGACATAAACCACAATATAAGGTACATACAAAGAAAAAATCAGAGCGAAGATGAAAACTCTTTCTATAAAACCAAAGTTTCAAACCACCAACCCGCATGAACCGTCTGAGCAGGTGACGAATATAAGACCGGTAGTCAAAAGCAGAAAGCCTGGTGAGCTCGTTTAGCAAACTAATCCTTGAATTTTCAATCAGTAAAATCTTTGAATCGGTTAGTAGAACCTGCAAGTCAATGGATAACTATTTACGTATGTTATTCTATGGTTAATGAAGACTCAGGTCAGGAATGAACCTTGTTGGTGACCACAAATCTCAGACTGTCTATGGACTTTAACACCTCATCATCACTGAGATCTTTAAGCCCATGTATAAGATTCAGGGAAGCTTCTAGATCGTCGAAATCAAATGTGGGAAGCGATGCTTTTTCAAGAATATCCCGTACTGCAAACACGAATTCTATTCCTCCATTGTCTGTTTTTAACTTTTCACACATGTCACCTAGAAGAGATGCATATAAGACGTCCCCTTCACCTTCCGGAGCAGTCCTTCTCCTTTCATCTTCGCTCGTACACAAGTCTTTGGCGTCAGTAAGAAATTTATAATAACACAAGTTGTCCAACTTTCTTGCATATTTGGTTCCCCAATCCCTACAGGTGTAGTGAATGGCTCTCAGAATAGCCACAATAATATCAAGATTGTGTGCCCTGATAGACCTGGGAAACTCAAAGCTCCCATCTATCAAAGGATGGTCAAGTAACCAGGTTATGATATCGTCACCCTGAGGTTGTGTCTTGGCGTAGTAATCATACTTACAAGGATCTATTGTCCCTTCATCATCGAATGGAGCAATGTTGCCTCTCAGCAGTCTTCTATCCAGAAGCATAAAAGAAAACTGATCGTCAAACTCTATCTTTTCTTTAACTCCAGTACGACCACATAACCTCTCCACTGCTCTGCAAACCAGATTTGTACCATCATCCCTTTCAAACTTGAAGAGTCTGAGAAGATCTAGAATTCGTTCGAGTTCATGACAGTTCCAAAAGCAGATACGCTGAGGCATTCCCAATAGGCCACACTCGGTTGTAAGAGACACGGAAACTTCAAATTGTGAAAGAATCGGAAACTGCAGCATCCATTCTAGAGTGCTAAAAGGAAGAACCTTACGCTCCCAGAGTGACACAAGAAGATATTGGATTTGCTTGAGTAAATTACTTCGCTCTTCATCTTCAGCTAAAGGCCAGTCCTTAGACCATCCTTCCTCATATTCAAACTCCTTCACAAACTCGAGCCTAGTCTTGATCATTTCAGCGGCAGCTACTGCATCCACTGGTTCCCAACCTCCATCGAATATCATACCAGCCCACGCTTCATTTACCATCTCAGGCGTAAGATTTCTCGTAGCAGGTTTAAATTTTGCACTATGTTCTTGTTCAATATGATTCCTGAACTTCTTCACATAAAAAAATTTCTGTGCGCAAGTTCGACACATCCAGAATCTCCATTTCTTGTTTGTCCTTGTAGAATCCAGAACTTCCTCCAAAGCGTCTTTCCCCTCTTCGCCATGTAACCTCTCAACGTAACCTTTAAGCCTCGAAATGCTTACTTTCATAAAGTTCTTTTTAGCCTCAACACTCATACTCGCCCAATGCGACCTCAATCTTTTACCTTCAGCGTTATCAGAGTCACAACTCCTAATCGTGTCTCGAGCTTCTTTCGACTCCACAAGTGCTGTCTCAGAGCTTTTTCCAGTACAGCCATGGCGGATCTTTGACTTTGCATCATTGAGTATATTGGCAAGCGTACCTTTCGTTTGTAGCGCGAGCGAGTCCAATTCATCATAAGATTCCACAAGACATAAACCTTCTCTTGCGTGTTTCGCGGCTTTCTTGTAATAGAATGCCGAGTCAAGATCTTTGGCGATCTCGAATAACGATTCCGCGGCGAAGGCGTGTATCCCAAAATGTTGAGTAAAAGGTTCCACACAGCCCAAGAAAAATGAGAACTTCATGTCACTGTTCTCTGCTCTCTTCGCTAGATGATACAAGATGCAACCTTGAAGGAAAGGAATCATTCCTGGAACGTCATCTTCCCTGCGCCTTGAATACACATCTTCGAGTACCTCCAAGGCCTTGATGGGGTTTCCTTGAGCAAAGTGGTCTCGTGCGATCTTGTGGAGCCGCGCATCCTCCTCAGCGATTTTGAAGAAGGAAAGATCCATGGTGGAGCAGTAACGATTCTCTCTCTCAGGGTTTCTCGCGATTCTTAGGGTTTTTTTGTGGCTTCAGGTAGAAGCTAACTTTGTTTGCGAGGGAAAACAATATAGCAGTAAAAGGTTGAACCTTTCTTTCTTTATCATCACGTGAGATCCACGTGACAGTAGAGACGAAACCAGCAGGGAACCACGTGGCGTCTTTTGGACCAACTCTTTGCTCGATATATCCATTCAGGACTTGTGTCGAGCAGCTTGTGTGCACTCCCCGTTTCGAGTAAATCACAAAACTACGTCGGTTTAATTGCATCTTCCTTTTTTTTTTTTTTTGAACACCGTTTAATTGCATCTTCCCGAAACAAATAAATGAACTAATAAGAGGAGGGTGAAGGAGGAGGAGGAGGAGAAACGGCGAAGTAAAAAATGGTTGTTCTCGTGTTTTGGAAACGTGTTTGGATGTGAGATTTCGAGTGGAAGCGGCGGAGAAGGAGACAGCACGAAGAAGAAGTACAATAACAATAAGTAGACGAAACGTTTATTCATTCTGCGACTTGAGAGAACAAAAAAAAAAGTGTGTATAATTGTTTTTTTTCCTTTTGGTAGTGTAAAACGTTTGGTTTGTAAAAAAGTAATGAACTGAAAACGTATGAATAAAACTTCCTTCACATTCCCTATTGATCTAACTTTGGCACAGCTTCGTAGAACAGAATCTCTGGCCGAACCTTCATTTTTTCACAGAACCTGACCACATTCTTCCAGTCACCAACAGCCTGTTGCATCATCACCACACACACATATCAATATTGTCTTTAAGTCCACATTTCAAAAATGTTTCGTCTTTTACCTTTTTGGCTAAAGCTTCATGTCTGTAACCGACCCACTGGTTCTTTTTAAAAGATAGGCAGATGTATTCTTCTTCTTCACTACAACCAACCTGCATTTTTACACATTCTGAGACTGTAACCAAGAAACAATAAGATAAACATTTGTGACCTTGTTTTTCTGATTTTTACCATTGACACAAGCCGGTACGTTGTGTTTGGTTCCATGCCTTCGTATAGCCTACTGATGTCTATCTCCCTGTGCAAAGCCTTTGTTGTCTCGTGAATTTCCTTTTCAGTTTCGTTCTTCTCCCATTTCAACACTAGTAATGTTGCAAACCCACAAAACACCCAACATTGTTTTATCATAGCGTTATAACAAATGAAATGAGTTGATAAGATCATAGATCATGGTCACAACTTACCGATTGTGAAGATAGGCGGGCATCTACTTATAATGTGATGAACAAAGTTTGTTTTTCCACAGCCTTCTGTTTTTGCGTCACATAGCATTTTATATTCCATGCGGATCAACTTAAGGATGTCCTCGAGCTTCATCTTCCCAAAAGCACGCTATATATGGAACCACATAAACAAACACTATCAGTTTCTGAAGGAAATACAAAGAGGGAAATAAATGAAACATACTCTCAGGTCTCTGATTGAATCTGCAGACACAACAACACCATAAGAACTCTGTTCTGGATAATTCGGATTCTTTCTGCATTTGCTACAACTCATTCTTTCATATTCTTCCAGTGTAAAAATATGAGTTACACAGCTTTCTATATCTGGAGTTCTCCAGCAAGGCCAAAACTCAAGGATGGATACTAGTAGCTCAGCAGCATCCCTTGACTGAAATGTGTAAAAAAATCAGAATGATATTTTAACACAACAGTCAATAAACTTATAAGCTTATAGTTTATCTGCACAAACCATTGAATGAGCCTCTTCCAGGGAAGAAAGTACGTTTCCCAGGAGGTAACTGTACATTCCCTCTTTTATCGTTTTCGAGGCAACAGCGGTAAAGAAATCTCGTAATGCATAAGGAACTTGTCCTTCCTGGTTGTCAGCAAATTCATCCTGATTGAGCACCAAATACTCTTTAAGAACCTTGATTTTACAAAGGGCCTGCAGAAGCAGAAAGAAGAATAAGGAAGTGAAGAGAACAAACAAAATTTAGAATGTTATGTCAAGAGCTAAATTGTTGGTGCCTGCTTTACCTTCAGTGTCATGTCAAGAGCTAAATTGCATCTGGTTGCAGCTGCAACACGTGGTGACTCCATATGTTTCGACAGTAAATCTTCTCCAGGCATATTTTGCAAATCTAGAAGATGACTTCAAGAAACAAAAAAAAATTATACATCTCAAACCAAAGTAGTTTAGAAGATTCGTCAATTGAGAAGCTTTTTCTACAACCAGCGTCACCTTTAGCAGTTTCCTCTTGATTGTCAGTGTTGGCTGCAATATTCAGGGTATCTTCTGGTTCCACACAGTCTTCTTCCACAGGTTTTAGTGGTGGAGAAGATTCACTAAACATTGGTAAGAAACACGAGGTACTCAGCGAAAACCTTCAAACAACTTATCAACTTGCGAAACCTAATTTTTCATCTAGAGAAGAGGCACTTACGGTTTGACATTCTGCTCGATATCAGTAGACGTGCTAGTTGAAGTTTTCTGTTACGCCATGAAGACTACTTTCATTCTCACAACTGAGTAACCGAAAAAGTCAGAAAAGCAAATAGCATAATATAAATCTTCCACAACCTTGATAACTCCACGTTTCTTGTTCTTTGACCCTGATTTCTTCTCCTTCTCTTGTTTTTCACTGGATAAAAGATCTGCTTCTACTGCAGCTACCTTGGCTAAGACGTCCATTTTTACAATTTCATTTAACTCGTCCTGAAAGAAGAGACATAAACCACAATATAAGGTACATACAAAGACGTGCTCGTTGAAGTTTTCTGTTACGCCATGAAGACCATTTTCATTCTCACAACTAACCGAAAAAGTCAGAAAAGCAAATAGCATAATATAAATCTTCCACAACCTTGATGACTCCACGTTTCTTGCTCTTTGACCCTGATTTCTTCTCCTTCTCTTGTTTTTCACTGGATAATAGATCTGCTTCTGCTGCAGCTACCTTGGCTAAGGCGTCCATTTTTACAATTTCATTTAACTCGTTCTGGAAGAAGGGACATAAACCACAATATAAGGTACATACAAAGAAAAAATCAGAGCGAAGATGAAAACTCTTTCTATAAAACCAAAGTTTCAAACCACCAACCCGCATGAACCGTCTGAGCAGGTTACGGATATAAGACCGGTAGTCAAAAGCAGAAAGCCTGGTGAGCTCGTTTAGCAAACTAATCCTTGACTTTTCAACTAGTAAAATCTTTGAATCGGCTAGTAGAACCTGCAAGTCAATAGATAACGTTACGATAACAATTTACTTATGTTATTCTATCGTTAATTTAAAACTCGGATCAGGGACAAACCTTGTCGGTGACCACAGATTTCAGATGGTCTATGGACTCTAACACCGTACCATCACTGAGATCTTTAAGCCCATGTATAAGATCTAGGGAAGCTTCTAGATCGTCGAAATCAAATGTGGGATCTGGTGCTCTCTCGAGAACATCCCGTACTGCAAACACGAAATTTCTTCCGTTGGGAGGATCTCCATTGTATGTTTTTAACTCTTCACACCTGTCACCTAGAAGAGATGCATATGCGACGTTCGCTTCACCTTCCGGAGCAATCCTTCTCCTTTCATCTTCTCTCGTACACAAGTTTTTGGCGTCAGTAAGAACTTTATCATAATACAAGTTCTCCAACTTCCTTGCATATTTGGTTCCCCAATCCCTACAGGTGTAGTGAATGGCTCTCAGAATAGCCACCCATATATCAAGATTGTGTGCCCTGGCAGACCTGGGAAATTCAAAGCTCCCATCTATCAAAGGATAGTCAAGTAACCAGGTTATGATATCATCGCCCTGAGGTTGCGTCTTGGCGTAGTAGTCATGCTTACAAGCATCTATTGTCCCTTCATCATCGAATGGATCAATCTTGCCTCTCAGCAGTCTTTTATCCAGTAGCATAAAAGAAAACTGTTCGTCAAACTCGATCTTTTCTTTAACTCCAGTACGACCACATAATCTCTCCACTGCTCTGCAAACCAGATCTGTACCATCATCCCTTTCAAACTTGGTGAGTTTGAGAAGGTCTCGAATTCGTTTGAGTTCATGACAGTCCCAAAAGCAGATTCGCTGAGGTGTTCCCACTAGGCCACACTCGGTTATAAGAGACTCGGTAACTTCAAATCGTGCAAGAATCGGAAGCTCCATCATCCATTCTAGAGTGGCAAAACAGAGAACCTTACTCTCCCAAAGTAACACAAGACGATATTGGATTTGCTTGAGTAAATTACTTCGCTCTTCATCTTCAGCTAAAGGCCAGTCCTTAGACCATCCTTCCTCATATACAAACTCCTTCACAGACTCCAGCCGAGTCTTGATCATATCAGCAGCAGCTACTGCATCCACTGGTTCCCAACCTCCATCCAATATCATACCAGCCCACGCTTCATTTACCATCTCAGGCATATTCTTTGCCGTACTACGTTTATGTTTTGCACCATGTTCTTGTTCAAGATGATTCCTGAACTTCTTAACATAAAAGAATTTCCGTGAGCAAGTTCGACACAACCAGAATCTCCATTTCTTGTCTATCCTTGTAGAATCCAGAACTTCATCCAAAGCTTTTTTCCCCTCTTCGCCATATAATCTCTCAACATAACCTCTAAGCTTCGAAACGCTTACTTTCATAAAGTTCTTTTTAGCCTCAACACTCATACTCGCCCACTGCGACCTCAATCTTTTATCTGCAGCTTTATTGGAGTCACTCATAATCATGCCTCGAGCTTCTTTCGACTCCTCAAGTGCTGGCACAGGGCTTTTTCCAGTACAACCGTGGAGGATCTTTAACCCTGCCTCGTTGCTTATATTAGCAAGTGTACGTTGTGTTTCTAGATCGGCCGGGTCCAATTCACCACAAGATTCCAAAAGAGATAATCTTAGTTCTACGTCTTTCTCAGCCTTCTTGTAATACAACTCCGAATCAAGCTGTTCGGCCATCTCGAACAATGCACGTGCAGAGAAGGCGTGCAGCCCAAAATCATCAGTAAAAGGTTCCACACAACCCAGCAAAAACGCGAACGTCACGTCACTCTTCTTTGCTCTCTTCGCTAGATGATACAAGATGGAGCCTTGAAGGTAATGGAACATTCCTGGGACGTTGTCTTTCCCACGCTTTGAAAACGCATCTTCGATTACCTCCAAGGCCTTGATGTGGTTTCCTTGAGCGAAGTGATCTTTTGCGATCTTCTCGAGCCGAGCATCCTCCTCAGCGGTTTCGAAGATGGAAGGATCCATGGTGGACGAAGAAGAGAGTAGCGGAAACGATTCTCTCTCTCAGGGTTTCTTGCGATTCTTAGGGTTTTTTCTTTTGTTGCTTCAGGTAGAAGGTAACTTTCTTTGCGAGGGAAAAAAAACAATATAACAGCAAAAGGTTGAACCTTTTCTTTCTTTATCATCACGTGAGATCCACGTGACAATAGAGACGATCCACGTGGCGTCTTTTGGAACAACTCTTTCCTCGATATATATTATCCATTGAGGACTTCCGTCGAGCAGCTTGTGTGCATTCCCCGTTTCGAAGTAAAATCACAAAACTACGTCGGTTTAGCTGCATCTTCCCGAATCAAAACAATGAACAAAAAAGTTCAAATGTTGTGTAAATCAACGAAACATGGAGTGAATCGAGGAAGAGTTTGATTTTTGTATTTTCCAGAATAAAAGAGTGCGACTGTGAGTAAATCAACGTAGAAAGAAGAAGATGATCGGTTTAGTATCTTATACCAGAAACCAGAAGATCTTAACCGTTATCTACCGCTGGTTTATAGTTATAATTAATTTGGTACGGTAGTCGGTTTTGATAATCCGGTTTAATATTGTGTTATATTAAACCAGAACCGGTCTTCTCTCTATCTACTTCTGATAAACCTCTCTCACTGCCTTCACTCTCGTCGTCAGTAGCAGTTCAAATCGAATCCGGATTCATCAATCGATGTCTTCATTCTATCGTTGAATCTCACTTCGATGGATTTCATTTCAGCTTCTTCTTCTCCCGTTTTCCCACAGTTGTCTCACCTTTCTCTCAGCCCAGGTCTAGTATCGTTGAATCTCAGGTCTCGGGTCAACAAAACCCGGAAGCTCGGGTCTAGAGAATCCAACAAATCTAGAAGAATCGTGGCCGTTAGAGGCTGTTTAGGTTTCGCGAGCTCGAACCAGTCTGAAGCTCACGTGAGATCACGTGAGCTTGTGTGTAGCGCAAAGAGGAAAGAGAGCGTGATACAGTTTGTATCCAAGCCGTTAGTTTACGCTTTGTTCTGTATTGCAATTGGATTTTCACCGGTTCGCTCGTTTCAAGCTCCGGCTTTAGCTCTGCCCTTTGTTAGCGATGTGATACGGAAGAGAAAGAAAGAGACTTTGATTGAAAAGGAGGTTGTTTTGAAGTCGATTGATCATGAGTTCTCCGGTTATACTCGGAGACTGTTGGAGACGGTTTCGGTTCTTCTCAAGAGCGTTGAGAAGGTGAGAAAGGAGAACGGAGACGCTGGTGAGGTGGGAGCGGCGTTGGAAGCAGTGAAGGCGGAGAAGGAGAAGCTTGAGAAAGAGATAATGAGTGGGTTGTATAGTGATTTGAGTCGGTTTAGGAAAGAGAGAGAAGTGTTGATGGAACGAGCAGATGGGATTGTGGAAGAGGTTCTGAGGTTGAAGAAAGAGAGTGAAAGGATGTTGGGGAAAGGTGATAGGGAGAAAGCGGAGAGATTGGAAGAGCGTGTGGATGTGATGGAGAGAGAGTACAATAAGATATGGGAGAGAATAGATGAGATTGATGATACGGTTTTGAAGAGAGAGACGACGACTTTGAGTTTTGGGGTTAGGGAGCTTATGTTCATTGAAAGAGAGTGTGTGGAGTTGGTTAAGAGCTTCAACAGAGAAATGAAGCTAAAAAGTTCTGAGAGGTAATGATATGTGTGGAGATAATATTATTACACCCTTTGATGATATATATGTTATTGAATGCACTTCTAAATGGTGATGGTAAAATGCTCTTCTAGTTTACCAATTTATCTTGTTTATGCTTGTATGCCTAGTTTAAGTACATGTTTGGTGTCTTTTCCCTCTGACAGAAATGTTTCAGGATGTACTTACACTATCAATTGTTTTTCTGTTTGCAGTATTCCTGAAGGCTCCGTTACGAAACTCACAAGGTCTGAGATTAAGCAGGAGTTACTGAACGCTCAAAGAAAGCATTTGGAACAAGTGATACTGCCTGATGTTTTGGAACTAGAGGAGGTTGATCCCTTGTTCGATCGTGATTCAGTGGATTTTTCTCTACGCATCAAAAAACGCCTTGAGGAATCGAAAAAGCTGCAGAAAGATCTTCAGGATCGTATCAGAGGACGTATGAAAAAGTTTGGTGAAGAAAAGCTTTTTGTTGTAAAAACTCCAGAAGGTGAAGTTGTCAAGGGCTTTCCTGAAGCTGAGGTGAAGTGGATGTTTGGAGAGAAGGAGGTGGTTGTTCCGAAAGCTATCCAGCTCCATCTACGCCATGGTTGGAAAAAGTGGCAGGATGAAGCAAAGGCAGATTTGAAACAGAGACTTTTAGAAGATGTTGATTTTGGTAAACAATATATTGCGCAGAGACAGGTAAATTTTAGTTAAAATATATACAAATATACAATGCTTTATATGTTTCATGGTAGATAAATCACGATCCTAGTTTTGTGAGTTAGCATGGCTAAACAATAGATTTGTATCTTTTGGTGGTGGAAACCTCAAGAATTGCCTTGGTTTTGGTAGATTCTGTAGCCTTTTATTGAATACAGCAAGTTTATGTGTTATCTTATTAGCAAGCTATCAGGTAAATCAGTTTACTTGGCCAAGCAAGAAGCAGTTTTTTTCTGGTTTACACCATTGATTGAATCTTTTTACTGTTTGATCTTCGTGGAACTGAGTTGATAGCTATACCGCTTTAGAAGAGACAGTTTTAGGAGTACCTTGTTGTAAAGTGTATGTACATCTGTGTGTTTTGCTGAACTTATTGATCACTCACCAATTAGTTACTGATATGTCTTGTTTTCTCTCTGAAGGAACAAGTTCTCCTGGATCGAGATAGAGTTGTTTCAAAGACTTGGTATAATGAAGACAAAGATAGGTGGGAGATGGACCATATGGCTGTTCCATATGCAGTTTCAAGGAAGCTGATTGACAGTGCCAGGATTAGGCATGATTTTGCTGTAATGTATGTTGCACTGAAAGGAGATGACAAAGAGTACTACGTTGACCTAAAGGTAGACAAATTAAAGTCTCTAGTTTATTTGATTAATTCCTTATTTTTGGTTTATAACTCTTTTCTATGGTTGTAGGAATATGAGATGCAATTTGAGAAATTTGGAGGGTTTGATGCTCTGTACCTCAAAATGCTTGCTTGTGGAATCCCAACTACTGTTCATCTGATGTGGATACCCATGTCAGAGCTAAGTCTCCATCAACAGTTTCTGCTGTTTACAAGGGTGGTTTCTCGAGCCTTTACCGCACTGAGGAAGACTCCGATTGTATCACAGGCAAAGGGCATTCTACTAGAGAGAATAAGAAATATAAACGATGACCTTATGATGGCGGTCGTTTTTCCAGTTCTTGAATTTATCATTCCTTACCAGGTATTACTTTACTCTCCCTCTCAAATAATTTAGTTTCCTGTTTCCATGAGTCTAGTTTGCCTCTTAAAAATTTCGACTTTTTTTTTTGACACAGCTAAGGCTGCGTCTAGGAATGGCTTGGCCGGAAGAAATAGAGCAGTCTGTTGGCACAACGTGGTACTTACAATGGCAGTCTGAGGCAGAAATGAACTTCAGGTCCCGCAATACAGAAGATTTTAAGTGGTTTGTCTGGTTTCTAATTCGAAGTTTTGTGTACGGGTATGTTGTGTATCATGTTTTCCGATTTCTGAAAAGAAAGATTCCAAGAGTTCTTGGCTATGGACCTTTCCGTCGAGATCCAAACGTGCGGAAATTTTGGAGAGTGGTATGTAACTTTCATTTTCCGTATATTTCTCTTCCCAGCGCTCTCAATTTTTAGTGAGCAGTAACATTGTAGCTAGTATTACACTGCTTGTTAGTCATTCAGGTTTCTTACACTAACAATTAACTACCAAAATCTCTCTTTTGCAGAAATCATATTTTACTTTTAGAAAAAGGAGAATCAAGCAAAAGAGAAAAGCTGGAGTAGACCCTATAAAAACTGCATTCGATAGAATGAAGAGAGTGAAGAATCCACCAATCCCACTGAAAAACTTTGCTAGCATTGAGTCTATGAGAGAAGAAATCAACGAGGTTGTGGCGTTTTTACAGAATCCGAAGGCATTTCAGGAGATGGGTGCCCGTGCACCACGGGTACGTTTGTTTATGGTTGTGTAAGACAGTGTCCAAATCCAAGCAGCATTAATTCACAGAAAATGCTTTTGTACATTGCAGGGAGTTCTTATTGTTGGTGAGAGAGGAACGGGGAAAACGTCACTGGCGCTGGCTATAGCAGCCGAAGCAAGAGTGCCTGTTGTTAATGTTGAAGCTCAAGAGTTGGAGGCTGGACTATGGGTTGGCCAAAGTGCCGCGAATGTCAGGGAACTCTTTCAAACTGCAAGAGAGTTGGTTAGCTGCTTCACCCCATGTTGTTTTGTTGATTCATGATTTTCATAGATGTTAATTTTCTCTCATGATAATCAGTTTCCGAGTCTTATGTAACATCAGTTCCATGCCGTCTTATGTTTTGATGTTTGTGTTGTTATTACTAGGCACCTGTTATCATATTTGTGGAGGATTTTGATCTCTTTGCTGGTGTACGTGGGAAGCTCATACATACAAAACAGCAAGATCATGAATCTTTCATTAATCAGCTCCTTGTTGAACTTGATGGGTAAGAGCCAGTTTCTTTGTTGATTGAAAATTAAGATCATATTTGTTGTATAGCCTTTAACACAATAAGAATTGGTGCATAAGAAATCCATGTAGCTTCTCCTTTCTTCATTTGACTTTTCTGATGTCAATCCAATTTATAATTTATAATTTATAATTTATAATTTATAATTATGCAGTTTTGAGAAGCAGGATGGCGTAGTTTTGATGGCTACTACACGAAATCATAAACAGATTGATGAAGCGTTAAGAAGGCCAGGTCGTATGGATAGAATATTTCATCTTCAAAGTCCAACTGAAATGGAAAGGGAGAAGATTTTACACAATGCTGCAGAAGAAACCATGGACAGAGAACTCATTGATCTGGTGGATTGGCGTAAGGTGATCTTAAGCTGTGCAAAGTTGTTTATATATGCTCTTTCCTATATCTCTTCGTTGTTCTGTACTCTCTGGTTCCACTGTCTTGGTTTGTTAACAGTTCATGGTTTCAGGTTTCGGAGAAGACATCTCTATTACGACCGATAGAACTGAAACTTGTTCCAATGGCTCTCGAAAGTAGTGCCTTCAGGAGCAAATTTCTGGACACAGATGAACTTCTCAGTTATGTTAGCTGGTTTGCGGTAAACAATCTTTCATCATCTTCTTAGCCTTTTGTCAAACCATTTTTTATCACTTCTGAGCTTGGTTTCATCAAGTGATTCCTTTTTTTTTTCTTTATTGACAGACGTTTAGCCGTATAGTGCCCCGATGGCTGCGGAAAACGAAAGTTGCCAACAAAATGGGCAAAATGCTAGTTAATCATCTTGGACTCAACTTAACCAAAGAAGATTTGGAGAATGTGGTTGATCTGATGGAACCATATGGACAGATAAGCAATGGAATAGAACTTTTGAATCCACCTGTTGATTGGACGAGGGAGACAAAATTCCCACATGCTGTCTGGGCTGCTGGCCGTGCTCTGATCGCACTTCTAATACCAAACTTCGATGTTGTAGACAATCTGTGGCTTGAGCCTAGTTCCTGGGAAGGAATTGGGTGCACAAAAATCACCAAGGTCACAAGTGGTGGCTCTGCAAGTGGGAATACGGAATCAAGATCATATCTTGAGAAGAAGCTCGTTTTCTGCTTTGGATCTCACATTGCTTCCCAAATGCTTCTTCCTCCTGGAGAAGAAAATTTTCTTTCGTCCTCAGAAATAACGCAAGCGCAAGAGGTAAAGTCTTTCTACTCTTTTGCACCAACCTGTTGTCTAAATACTAAATGTACCTTCGCCCATATGATTATAATTTGCGGCATGCACCACAGATTGCAACACGCATGGTGCTTCAGTATGGCTGGGGACCTGATGACAGTCCTGCAGTCTATTATGCCACAAATGCGGTAAACGTCTTTCTTATATTCCACATTAGTATTCCTTTCCAAGATTAGTTGTCTGAAACAACTGATTCGATCTTGCATTCAGTTTCCGTTCATCCTGATGTCTCATCTGACACCTGATTGACTTTATACTCTTCTTTCTGTTTGGTTTATTCGATTCAATGGAGCAGGTATCAGCTCTGAGTATGGGAAACCATCACGAATACGAAATGGCTAGTAAAGTCGAAAAGGTTTGTTTTGCTCTCTAGTTTCCTATACGTTCATAACTACTGCTATGTCTCTAGCCTTTAACAGTTTTCTTCCAGCTTGGCGTTTCAGTTGGTTAAAGCATTGTCCAAGGCTAAATGTAGAACTTCTCTAATGTCATTTTGTTCCTCTACAGATTTATGATTTAGCGTACGAGAAGGCAAAGGGAATGCTCCTGAAAAATCGCCGTGTCCTTGAGAAAATCACTGAGGAGCTGCTCGAATTTGAGATACTGACCCATAAGGTAAAATCTTCACGATGTTGGGACCGTTGTGCAACTGAATTAAAGTGAAAGATGTTTCTGACAACCTCTCCATAAAAAAAAAAAACTTAACATTTTGGTTTCTCCGCTTGGTTTTCAGGATCTAGAAAGACTTGTTCATGAGAATGGCGGGATTCGGGAGAAGGAACCTTTCTTTCTCTCTGGAACTAGTCACAACGAGGCAAGTATTACAACCATCAATCCTTACCGTTATCGAACAAACACAAAAACAAGAAACATTTAACCTAAATTAAAATTTTGAAAACCTTGAACCATAGATCACAGAGTTACATTAACTTGATTAGAAATGGTTAATACTTGTATGAACTCGAATAATTCACCAGCATATAGAAAACCCTTCTAGAAATTGTGATACTAGTTCAGGAAAAGCTATCTTCTTTCTACTTACATCTCTTGTATGGTTTGATTTGCTCCTGTTGCAGCCATTGTCAAAGAGCTTCCTTGATGCTGGAGATTCTTCAGAAACTGTGCTTCTTAGTACACAAACCTAAAGACCCTTGGAGAACATAGAGTTTGATGATAGAGTAAATTTTGTTGCAGATTCTGGAGTAAATTTCTTGCGGATTGCAACTTTTGTTCTTTTACTCACCAGATGATGATGCACTGGACACTAGTTTTAGTCTGCCAAGCTTGAGACTTGAGATTCATTTTTTTTAAAACTGAAACTTTTCTTGTCCTCATCTCTTATTATTCTTGGGACATGTCTGTTATTGTTCTTACTGCCTACTTGTCTGTGTAACAAATATATTCATCACTGCTTCCAAATACATTCTGGTCCTCTGAAACGTTGTCGCTTGGAGGATTACACAGTTTAAACGTAACCGTAATTTAGTGGTCGCAGTATATGTTAACGTAGGCATAAAAATGATGAGCTAATAACTTAATACATTCTGGTCCTCTGTTAGCCGCTGGATTTAGCTGCAGATACTGTTCCATGAATGGATGGTAGGGGATATTGATTATAACAGCACAGGTTCTAGATATGGAGGTTGGGATGATCTAGACAAGCGAAATGAGATTCCTTCAAACGAGAATGTTCGTCCAAAGCAACAGTTCAAGAGAAGAAATGCTAGTCGACCGTGGAGAGTTAAGGAGAAACCATTGCTCTTTAGGATGCTATTTGCTGCTTTTCCCTTTTTGATTCATGGACCAAACTGTTATTTTGAGCCTTTTATAGCTTTCAGATGAACTCAATCTTCCTGGAATCCTAAAGGTTAGCTTTCAATCGTCTTGTAACGAGAGTAAATACCTAACTTGTGATAACAATGGATATTCTGTAAGTTGAGAATATATACCTGAGAGAGATTCGTGTTTCTATAAATACAAAAAGTGTAATGGTTCTTATTTGTATACAGCCTAAAGTAGCATCTTAATTTTCTTTTTTAATCAGCACCTATAATTGATGATGGAGTACCAGATGCTTGCTACTGATATTTAGTATGTTAGATTTGTGAGCACACCCTCTTCTACTTTATCTAGTCAGTGAGCAATACTGCTAGAATATATGCTTTCACATGTTAATATTATTTCATTCAAATGGTTCCTTTCTATGCTTTTGTTACTTGTTAGTGATAGTAACCAATGGCCTCATGATAAGAATCTTTGATAATGATCGGTTAAGAATAAAGAACAATATCAGTTTACTGGGAATCCTTAAGTTAGCAAGTTTCATTAGCACGAATCTGGAACTCTTATCTGTGATGGAAAAGGGTATAGTAAACTCTTAACCCATGAGATTTACTTTTTGATTATTACTTCAAAAGAATTTTCAAAAGCTTAGAGAATACAGTTACTCCCCCATGAGCTGAAACCACTTACCTTAAGTCTCTTTGAACTAGCTAGAGGGATTTTACTCTGAGATTATAGTTCTGGCAAACAAAGAAACATAATCTAGGAGGAGCTTTGTACATATCCTAAGCATTGTCTTTTTTGGTTTGTCTTCTATACTTTATTAATCTGAATAGATAATCTTTTATGCTTCCTGGTGATAAGACTAACCAAAAACTAGATCATAAGTAAGAAAAATTAAGCAGGGGGATCGAACTTGTAGTGCTTGTCGATGAAAAGAGATACATCCCAAGTGCAGCTAAGTCCCTTGGGGATGGTGACAAGGTCTCCTGCACCAAACTCTACAAACTCTGATGATGACCCTTTTGGATACACCTTCACCTTTCCCTTCACCAAATAGCATGTCTCTCTTTCTTCAAACACTAATGCATACTTCCCTGGCTGACAAGACCATCTATTTATCAAAGAGATCATCATGTTATAACCAGTAAAATAAGGGATAGAAAAAAGTAGAAATCGATGTAATTAGCCATGTTAGGAACGGAGCATGTGCTTGTTTGATACTTACTTAGGCCATGACATGACTCCAAGTTCAGATAACTTTATGCTTGAAGGGTTGTGTTCGATTACGATATTCATTCTGGAAGGGATTCAACGATGTTTCAGTGCTATTTAGATAGAACAGAGATAAAGGAAGATAGGAATATTGATGAATGAAGGACAGAGTAGTTGGTCTGCATGTGTATATATAAACAAGGTATGAATAAAGTGACTTCTTCCTTTTTTCCATTGAAAGGGATAATAATAGGATAGTGGAATCTTTAAAGAAGCACTTTGACCCAGAATGGATACAAAACAAAGTCAATGTATACATCCATTAAGCTGCGTTTTTTTTAGATAGTCATTCTAGAAGTATATAATATTACAAAATGAAGACCAAGTCTCCAACCACATCCACATGGACCCCTTCTGTTTTGTCCATGCGTTCATTGTGCTTTACTTTTCACGTTTTTACGAGTAACCAAGTCTCCTACGCTGAGACTCAAGAGTCTAGATAGTCTCCAGACAATGTAGAGAACACTGTTATTCATTAGATGATTCTTCTATTCTTCTATGAACACTGTTATTCATTAGATGATTCTTCTCTGAAGACTGTTATTCATATCTTTATAAACTTTATTATATGGTTTGTTTATTTTTTCAGTTTTGAGAAAGTTTGACTGATTCTTCAGTGGAAGATACGTGTGATCAATGGGAACATTGATATGTGTAGCCCACCTCTAGTTTGGCTGCTTCCCCAACTGGCTCTCTGTTTGTTTCTTTATTCTATTATGTCATTGCATGCATGTGCGGATTAGTACTTTAGTTTGTATACTTCTTACTATATTTTATATGCATATATTATTCACATGTTTAGAGAGATTCATATCCTTTGCATGCTAGTGTATTTGCTATTTTCTGACTTTCAGACGAGAGTAATATGAAACAACTGGATAAAGAGTGGAAGTTAGGTTCATGACGAAAACGTGAACACCCTAATAACAGTGTCCTGCTCTTGTTTGGTCTCTGATCATTTCACCGTTGTTCTGGTTACTTGTAGCCTCTTTTAATCTCATATCTCTAACAGGTACTGATCTCGTAAGTAGTTTTTACAGAGAGACTCGGTGTTTGCTAAGATTCAAGCTAGAAACATAGCACAAATAACTAATTTGGAAGCTTATAAATTTTACCAAAAAAAAAACTTGGAAGCAATACATCAGGATTCTCATGTGCTTTGCAGAATCCAGAACATGAAACATCAGGTCTAAGTTGAAGGTACCATTGAGTCCACGATCACAACCATCAAGTTTCTTTATTGGGTTTAAACCATTCGACTAATGGGCTTGTCTAAAAAACTGCCGTGGGTTGGACTGTTTTTCTTTCTTTTTTAATTCTTTTTTTAAGAGAATTAATATCTGAAATATGGATATCATTTAAGTTTACTGTATAGCTTTTCAAATGAATACATTGAATTTTTTTTTTACCTTTAGGGTAAATAAAGAAGTAATAAATAGCCGGAAAATGTTGGTTTGAAATGACATTTACCCTTTTTATGCTTTATTCAGAAATCATACAACATGATGCAGTTGGAGAGGGTAGCTTCATCAAGTTAATTTAAGATGTCTGAGCTGGTCGAGTTGGTAGATCTCTTAATTTCACTTACACCTCTCTCTCCCATTATTCTTTTATATGGAGAAGTACATATAAAAAAAACAAGACACAACAAACGTTTTATTTTTGAATAATGTATTTACAGAAGTTGTGAATTTTCTCATTACGTATGGATTTTTCTTAATCCAATTCTTTCATTTTCTTCACTAACAAACGTGAGACAAACGCAAGGTGTAATTATGTGGATTAATTAACATAGGTAGTGTAATGTGAGATTCGTTCTTTACTAATTTAATGCAGACATCAATCAAATGGTTGTTAATATGTGGATTAAATAACAAAAGTAGTGTAATGCGACTATGCGAGATTTGTGGTTTATGATATTAGTCGACTTATCAAGCATATAAGCATCATTTCAAGAAAAGGAAAACTTGTAAAGCATTACACACAGAAACTTGAACTATACTTGAAAATACACAAATATTTTTTTTTTAAAGCATGGGATTGAACACGACCCATTCCATTCACATTAATGGCTTTAATCGTTATTTACACTTTTTCCAGAATATTTTATTTATATTTTCATTTTATTTTAGGAGTACTATTTAATGAAGAAGATGCATTTAGTTGGAGAAAACCACATCATGTTATTGTAAAGCTTTTTGTTATCTGAATTGCAAATATCTACCAATATTAACTTTCCATTTTTGAACTTATAGATGGAATTCGTTTGACCTGAGCATAGCTTTCAGTTTTCTAAATAATAGTTCAAATTTTTAAAGAATCATGTATAACCCATGACATGAAAAAATCCAGATACTGGATATTTATCACATTTTAACTAACCGAGTAGTTGGACATGGACCCATGGTTGGCTATAAAAATTAAGTTTCATTGGAGCCCGGTCCAGCCATAACACCCTGATTTGAGATTAGGGTAAACACACAACACTACACAAAATGAAGACCAAGAACAACAAAAAATTTAAAAGAATCAAATAATTCTAAACATGGTACTTTCTCACATATATGTTGTGGAATCCACAACTTACCATTGTTCATCGGATGCAGATACTTAGTCATTCCAAAATTTACTCATTGGTTGTAGACAATGCATGTGATTCAGTATAACATCTAATCAAATTTTTAAGGGTTCAAAAATGACTCCATTTAGAACATTTATTACATCCAAACAACAAACAAGATCATAGTGTATCAGTTGGCAGCCTCTATTAATGTTTTTCTCTCGTCTTAAAATTCACAACCAAAAAGCAAAACACATTAAAACTTACACACATATATAACATATATGTATACGTTACTGATTGAAACCTACATATCCATTGTCAGCGTGTCTATATATAACACCCACCATATGCTCTCATAGTATTCGTCAACTAAAATCCTTTCTCCCCATTCGTTATCTAATCACATCTCTGCCCATAACTATGGATATTAATTATTCTCCGCTAGGGTTTCTAATATCACTCTTCTTCATTGTTACTTTTCTTGCACCACAAGTTAAATCTAGGGCTTTCTACGTCTTTGGTGATTCTCTCGTCGACAATGGAAACAATGATTACCTTGTCACCACTGCTCGCGCCGACAATTACCCGTATGGTATCGATTACCCGACCCGTCGACCCACTGGGCGTTTCTCTAACGGCCTCAACATCCCCGACATTATCAGTAAGTATATTTAATTAGTTCGAGAAAGGTTATAAGATAATAATATGTTCTTTAATTAATTATCTCTAACCATGGTTTGTTTTATCTCTACTAGGTGAAGCTATAGGCATGCCGTCGACTTTGCCGTACCTTAGCCCGCAGCTCACCGGAGAAAATCTTCTCGTCGGTGCTAATTTTGCCTCCGCTGGAATTGGAATCCTCAACGACACTGGAATTCAATTTGTAAGCAACTTCGATAATTCTTAAATTTAAATGCAATATAAAAGTTAGCAAAAAATAATAATTAAATGCAATAAAAAAAAACTAGGAAAAGCTATATTCATGTTGGGCTTAACCATAAATATTTTTGAAAATTAGTCTTTTTAGGTTGAGCCAAACGGGTCCTGGAATTTTGGAAGTTCTAGCCAATTTAGTAAAAACAAAAAAAAACTCAATAAAAAATTTGGTTAGTTATTTAGGAGCCATAGGTTTGTGTATATTAATTTCGAAAATTTGAAAAATGTTTTATTTTGGTACGCAAACTCTGGGTTCAAGGAGCTATTATCCGTATTATTGTAATTCTTGTCAAATTGCTGTCGTTCCACACGTTCATAGATTATGTTTTTTGTTTGGCAGGTAAACATAATTAGAATATCTAAGCAGTTCGAATACTTCCAACAGTACCAGCAACGAGTGAGCGCATTGATCGGACCAGAAGCTACACAACAACTAGTTAACCAAGCTCTTGTCTTAATCACACTCGGTGGCAACGATTTCGTCAACAACTATTATCTCATTCCTTTCTCTGCTCGCTCTCGCCAGTTCACATTACCGGACTACGTTGTTTATCTCATTTCCGAATACGGAAAAGTCCTTAGGGTAAGGACAACTAAAACATAACTTAATCAGCTCTTCTCTACTTTATTTTCACGTGATAGTACTGAATTATAAAGTATGCCATGCTGCCATATAGTAATAAATTGGTGACTCAGACGAAACTAGCTAGAATCATGGAATCTTGATTCTTGCATTACCAATGAGCTTACTGATGTGTTGGCTCAGTACATGACAATGCCTTTAATAAGTGACCCCTCAATAATTTATTTCGCTATGTCACCATATTAATGACATTGTTCTCTTTTCTCAAAAATAAATTAATTAATGACAATAGTCTCTTGAAATGAGGGGACATAACTTCTTTTTAAATGATGGCGATTTTTTTTTTAAAAAAATATGGGGAAGATTTTAGTTTCTGTTTTTTTTAGAAGAAAAAAATATACGTGATAATGATTTACTCTTTTCATATACATGATTATATATTTTTTTCTCTTTTGTCTTCATTGATAAAGAAACTCTATGAGTTGGGTGCAAGACGGGTTCTAGTAACCGGAACTGGTGCAATGGGATGTGCACCTGCGGAACTGGCTCAGCATAGCCGCAATGGCGAATGCTATGGTGCTCTCCAAACAGCAGCCGCTTTGTTCAATCCGCAATTAGTTAATTTGATCGCATCAGTCAATGCTGAGATCGGTCAGGACGTTTTTGTAGCAGCCAATGCCTATCAAATGAACATGGATTATCTAACTAACCCTGAACAATTCGGTAATTATAACTCATCTCTTATTAAATTTTTAATAGTAGTTAATAATAGCTAACTGTTTAATAATAGTAGTAGATATTTTGATATATTTCAAAAGGTTTTAGTTGTTGGTTTCGAATTTATGAAAAAGGTAACAACTCAGCCAAAATTTGACTAGTGAGGTTGACTCAAGCTTGTCAAAGATTTAATGATATAAACACATAATTAGGGAGTAGTGATAGTTATGTCTGATTGAATGCGTACGTGAAATTTAATAAATGAGCATGACCAGTGACAACTATGTAGGACTATCTTTTCCATGCATGTTGTTACATTTATGCAAAAAAATTGATTTCACTTCACACTTTTTTATTTATCAAAATATACTATATAGATCGAAGTATCCAATACGTATGTGTCGGTTTGTATGCGTAGCAGTACTCCTATGTTCTTAAATATAAGATGTTTAGGTAGAAACCTACATATTAAGAACATTATTTTTTGTCTAAAAAATATCATTAAAACTATAACTTAATGGTATTCAACCAATTACAAAATAGATTATTAAAATATGATTATGTACACAATTTTTAATAAAGTAAAAGTTACATAAAAAAATTAAAAACATCTTATATATTGGAACATCAAAATTCTGTAAAACATCATACTTTTAGGAACATAGAGAGTATTATTTTATTAGAATTTTTAATAACAGTAACTGTCTGGTCTTTAAATAGTTATATTTGAAAAGCTTTTCCCCTACAATCTAACTCTAAAATAAAAACCATGGATAAAAAAAGGAAAAATATTGGTGGTCGTTGAAAGCATTTACTTATGTCTGGATCGTATACAACAAATAAGTACTGTAGATATTCTAATAAATACCCTTTGATTTGAATCGTTATCTGCGTGTATATATGTGTGTAGGGTTTGTGACATCAAAGGTGGCATGTTGTGGACAAGGACCGTACAATGGCATAGGACTATGCACACCAATCTCGAACTTATGTCCTAACAGAGATTTGTATGCATTTTGGGATGCGTTTCATCCAACAGAGAAAGCTAATAGGATAATTGTTAATCAGATCCTCACCGGTTCCTCCAAGTATATGCACCCTATGAACCTTAGTACCGTCATGCTCTTGGATTCTTCTAGAATCTAATCTAAGTGATTTTATTTCAATTAATTGTCATGGCCTTGTCTTTTGTATGCATTGTTGATTAATAACTTTGATCAGCATAATAGACTTTTCTCGTCGGTGATGTGGTTTGATGTTTCTGCTTGTTGTACCTTGATTAGCTTAGTTTAGTCATTTTTTTTTCATGTATGTGTGCCAATTATCATGTAATATTTGGAGTGATTGTTATATGGTTTTCTGTTCTACTCGAGATTATTGATTCAGCTACGAGATCGATGCGACATATTGTTATGAATCCATGAACCATTAATGTATATATGTATGCATGCTACGATTGATGATATGTGTCTATGTACTTTTCGGCAAAATTCTTGTCGCCATATATTACTGTGGTATGAATCATTAATATGTGACGGAGGGAAAGAGTACTAAAGAGTTTGTTGAAGCATTTCGCGGACACTGAAATGTGAATAATAATAATAAAAGAATTGATTTCTGGTTGGTGAAGTGGGTGAAAATTTATGTCCATTCCGTATAAACTATATAGTATAAGTTATAAAGTATATAATTTTTATATTCTTTTACTACTGACAGTTATCTGATGGACCACCCTTATCAATTATCTCAGCGTCAAACCATTGATGCCAATTTTTTAAAATTTACACATCTCTTTCATAACAATAACAATCTTGTATGCAAATACATTTGTTATATAGGCCTTGTTCGTACTGGAACCAATGGGCTTTTGGTTATGGATTGTTATTTCTACAAATAGGTTGAATATTGTTTATCTAGTGTGTCTCCATCCTCTATACTTCTAATGAGTAATTTGGGATATCTTATGAATTATTAGGAACAGAACTACAGAAGTATCATGCTAATGTGTATTTATCCAAATTTTAATGGTAAACTGTTTGTACCATGATTTGTGTTTATAGCTTTACTTTAACAATTCTGAAATTCTTATCTTTTTATTTAATTCATATCCATGTATTATTATCCTGATTTAAACATTCATCACAATCTGATAAATTTGCTTTGAGAGTACTTTATATTTTTTAACATACGCCACATTGTTTTAATCATTATAAAAAGTTAAAAACCAATACACACATCAGTATCTTATAAAACATATAGAATGCAACACTTGTCAAACTTATTTGGCCTATATCCTACTTCAATAATAAATAAATTTTCAAACACCGGAGAAAAGAATATTACAGAACAAAAGACTTCACATTCTTCATAAACATCTTTCTCTTCCTCAAATCATTGGTAGGAAAAAAACAATAATAAGAAAATGAATGCAAAGAATAGTACAAGTGTTGAAGGAGAAAAGCTAAGAGTTATAGTAGTTGATAACTGTAAGCGATAAACACTTGTACCGTTGTACGCCGAATGGAACTTAGTCGGGATCTTGGAGCTATTGTTGCCACAGCAGAGAATAAAATTCCACTGACATATATCAATTGTAATCTCTATTACACTGTATATATCACTTGGAGCGATTGTTTCCAAGGCGCAACATGGGTTACACATACATATAAATTATATAATATAATCATTGCTTTCCGATCGGGTTTGGTCAAGAGGGAAGCTATGAGAGCATATTAGTGTAAGATAATTTTGATTTTTCTGAATATAATCTATACGTGAACGCTAATCCGGAGATAACCAATGTGGTCAAGTCAGTGTATAAGAGCCATAATAATTAGGCTTGACGTTGAATTTATTAATGTTACATATCGACCATTGTCATCCATTTATGAAATGCTCCGAAAAACTTTCCATATTTTTTTTTGAGAAGAAAGTATTGGCTTCGTAGATTTCGTGTAAAACGTGAGCAGAAGTCCAGCTTTGCATTATATAAAACAAACAAAAATTCAATACCATATCCCATCGAATCTTTGCGAACTTTTATTTTTGGGTAAAAAATACCGTCAAAATATGTAAGCATTCCCAAAAAGGGTAGACTTGTTCTCAAACAAACGCACCAATGTTGAAATAATAGACAACTGATGCATAAGTTTTTGAAATATCTCAAGTATGATTTACATTTTCATCTTTCACGATTTTACAAGACAATTTTCATAATAAAGTAATTCCTATTTTTTTTCCAAGATTGTACGTACAAAACATTTCATAAGAAATTAATAGCAAAAAATTAGTCCTAAGAAGCCATTACGAACTCAGCTTATGAGCACTGATGTTGACGCATTAAGTTCTATGCTTAATTTGCTTAAGCATACCTTCTATGCTCCATGAGAATCTTTACTTTTATATCTTAGCATAGATTTGATAAAGATCTTGTTCACCGTTCAGCAAGACCTTTAACCCAACAAACAAAATAATGAAAAAGTATATAATCTTTATTAACAGTTCCTATGCCGAAAAGTTCAAATAAAATTCTTATTTTAGTTTCTTTATTAACAATTAGAAAGAACTAATACGTACAAAGAACATACATATAATCTGATTATGATCTAGATAAATTAATTAAAGATATTTTTACATGTATTTTCTTATGTATTCATAATATTTTCCCCATTTTGATTTTATTGTTCTCATATTAGTTTGTTAAAATAACCCAGTTGCAAAAATGCAGATTACATTCCAGCAAAATTCATGTAAAAGATGCTTTCCTTAGTGACGTGAAAATATGCTTTTGCACCTTTTCCAACTATAAATCTCGATCAATGTCTAAGTTCCTAGAACACAATTCACAGTCTTCTTTAGAATCCAAATCGTAAGCCACTTCTAACCTTTTTAGATTACATATGTAATACGTATGCATATACAAACAATTACATACAAACACGGAACCATGCATTCAAGAAGATAATCACAATTTTCGTTTTTGTTCTAATGATAATCACATGCATGCGAACACTTGCAAGTTCATTTCCATACTGCATGTTTCATTTTTTTTTAATTAGCTTTTTTTTTGTGAAGATTGTTCGAAGATAAAATCGAAGATGGCAACAAAATCCATGGGAGATATCGAGAAAATAAAGAAGAAACTAAACGTGTTGATCGTCGATGATGATCCACTAAACCTTATAATTCATGAGAAGATCATCAAAGCGATAGGGGGTATTTCACAGACAGCAAATAACGGCGAGGAGGCAGTAATCATCCACCGTGACGGCGGCTCATCTTTTGACCTTATCCTAATGGACAAAGAAATGCCCGAGAGGGATGGAGTCTCGGTACAATTAATTAATAATCTTAGTCTATGGAAATAAACAGATTATTTAATTAACCTCAGGCTAATATCCTTGTCACTTTCTTATGTTCTTTATTTTGTTTGTTTTATTTAGACAACTAAGAAGCTAAGAGAAATGGAAGTGAAGTCAATGATTGTTGGGGTGACTTCACTGGCTGACAATGAAGAGGAGCGCAGGGCTTTCATGGAAGCTGGACTTAACCATTGCTTGGCAAAACCGTTAACCAAGGACAAGATCATCCCTCTCATTAACCAACTCATGGATGCTTGATGGATATATATTTAATTTATATTATGGAAACACATAATAACGTCTAAGTGTGTATGTATGCATAGATACTTGCATGTGTGTGTTTTAGAATTTAGGGTTCTTTATCGTCCGTGATATATAATCATGTAACCTGTTGCTTTAAGCTTATAAAATATTAAAATAAGGGTTTCCTCTACCAGAAAAAGTAAATATACAATTTTCATTTTTCATTTTATTAAATAAATAGATACTTCGACCATTTAAGGAATCCACCATTTAAGTGAATACATATATATATATCTATCTATCTATATATATATATATATATATTTAACTGATCCACTTTAATTTAAATAACTATGATATCTAATAAACAAAGATGATATATGTAGTGTAGCTGATGCTAGTTGAATATATAATTATAACGTTAATTGAACTATATATTAGTGAGAGAGAAAAAACTATATATTAGTGTATGGCTTATGGTTTAGAAAATGATATCTCGCGAATCTAGCTAGTTTGTACATTTATGTTGCCTTTATAATATTTTTCAGAAGTGATTAACTTTTAGATTTTATTTTGTTGTTATATTAAAATTGATAAATGACCTATAAATTTCATATCCCTCAGTCCTAATTACATATACGAGACATAAACGTTATTAGATTTTTTTTTTTGTTGATCAAATATAAACGTTATTAGATATAATACTTTTTGTTATGCGCTGTACTTCATATTATTTTGTCCAACATTATATGTCATAAAGAAGATACAGCATATCTTACTTTGAAATTGATAAGTTTATGCAGAAAGGAGTAAATTCTGATTTCAGCGGCTTATATCATCTAAGCCAGATTTGATTACGCATCGGATGGTAGACATTCAATTGTATTTGTAATAATTATTTTGACGGCTGTTGAGGATTCTATCGGTTTCCTGCAAGCTTCAATGTATCTCAAATCGCAAATCTAGCGGAAACAATCAATCGCAGTGTGGAATCGAATCAAGCGAGAAAGTAAACAACACAAGAGTTTTTGGTAACCTGGTGTTCACCGCACTTCTCCGATGTGGAGAAGCCGCTATACTCACCGGAGAGAGAATTAGGTCTCTCAACCTTTCCAATAGATGAAACTGAGAAGAGTACAATCACAGGAGATCTTCTTCCTCTCTATCTCTGTTACAATCACCAAGAGATAAGAGTATGATCTTGAAAGAAGAAACAAGAAGATGAGCTTAGCTAGATACACAGAGAAACTCCTTCCCTTACTAGCTCTCTCTCACTCACGATCTCTCTCTCTCTCACGGACTCGAGCTCACGCTCTCCTCCTGAGCTCTCGCTCACTCCGATCTCGAGCTCAAGCTCTTCTCTTCTTCGATTCTGTTACAGACGCTTAACGTCGTAACTTCCGTGAAGATGATGACGATGAAGTTAATCCCTTCAGCTCCTGATCAATTACACTTTTGACCTTGCTTCCATTTAATCAAAGAATCCAGCTCACGTGTATTTCACATGCTCAACTTAAGTGAAACCTTCTCCTTGGCATAGAGACTTTATGAGACTTGGCATCATCAAGAGATCAGATGACACAAACCTCTACAAATCTCCACCTTGTCATCGATCTTCTTCAAACTGCTATCACGTCTTGAGCTTTCTTCCTGTGCTTGAGCAAACTTGTTCATCCTCTGCAACTCCCTGCAGATTCTTGCATCTTCTAAGCTTCATATAGCTTTGAATAAAGCATATTCAACTTCATCCATCTTTGAGCATCACTGCTCAACTTCAATACTTCCTGAAATTAGTTTCCTACAAGCATCTCAACCCGTATCCATCTTGATACAACCTGAAGACTTCCTTGCCACTGTTTTTTTTTTTTTTTGAACCTCTTACCCGAAGCTCCACCTCAATAGCTTGTCTTCATACAATCAATCACCATCAATGAACCAGACATGAAACTCACAAGCCATGGCTGTGATGTTAATCACTTTTTCATTCCTGAGCACTGTCTTCTTAAGTTGATAAACCGCTTTAACACAGCCTTGTGTTAAGCTCAACTTCTTCATTGATCCTCTTTTGGCAGTTTCTATAAAACCGGAAACTTGAGACGACCATTCATCAGTAACTCAACACAATCCATAAGCTTCAGCTTACTTCATGCTTGACCTGTTACTGCACTTTAATATCGTCAACCTTCTGCCAAAACTGATATGCCGATGCTAGCTTGAAACTATTTCAGAACCTGAACCACTTATGCCTCAAACCAGAAGCTCCATGACTCAAACCTTGAAACCAACCTCAACAGCCGGTAAAGACCCACTGTTTAACCTGAGATTTCCCTTACAACCATCTGAATGAAAACACTGACTTGAACACCACTCTGCACCGCTGCTGTCGCCAACAGAACACGCCGCTTAACACAACCCGGTTAAGAAGACTTTCGATACAAGATCTCTGCTCAATCTCTGTCCAAACAAACCATTTTGATCCTGCAACCTGATTCCTCTGTAGACCCATTTGATTCACCTCAAAAGCACCTGAGATCATAATCAAAAATACTACTGAAATCTCTTGCAGAAAACCAGAAACATACAAGTTTCTTCCCTGAATCAACCCTTGATTCAACCAGCCTCTGCCTAGCCAACTCGACCTTGAAACCTGAACTTGAACCGCTGTTGAAACTCAACAGATCATGCCTCATAGCTCCACCTTGCTGTGAGTACTTTCGACCCTAGTTCCCTTTCCAATTCCCTGAGTAAACAAGACAGTACCAGCAGCTCGATATTCACTCCTTGTACTCTTTAACCATATCTCTCATCATAAGAGCCTGAGATACTCAAGAGATACTTTCTTTACAGCATCTTTCACATCAATATCAAGCCCATGATGTGTTTCCCCTGCTGTACCAGACCTGCAACACATTTAATAATGTGTAAACTCCACCAAAAATTTGGCACTTGCATCATAGATCTTCTCACAGCTGAACCGAATACTCTTCTTGGCTCAACAACTTTTCCTCTAGTGTTCTTCACACTTAGGCTCCACACTTGTTAATCCTGCAAGTGTCTTTCTTACTGAGAAGATTTACACTTCCTCCTGATGCACACAGACAACTTAACACTTCTCAAGTTTCTGTCTCAGAAAACAGTTCAGAAACATGTTTCTGCTTCAGCCTTCTCTAGGACTTTAAACCAGTTGCACATGCTGTGAAAACCCTGTCTTTATGTTGTCTTCACACGCCACATTATACCTTCTGAAGTGATTTACTTTGAGAAACTTCAGCAAGCACTAGTTTCTCAGAATTTTCGGTAGAGAAAATACCATGATCACTTCGGTATAAGTCGTCTCAGACATTTACAGAACCTGCAACTTCTATGTTTCAGCAACCTGACTTCTTTTAATCTTCAGAGCCTGATCACATTCTGATTTATGCAAAAAACCCAGACTGATACTTCATCAATCTTCACCTTATACCAGAGATCAAAACACCTTTGATTTCTTCTCCAGCAAAGCCAACATAAATCTTTATTTACCGCTGCTCAAAACTCTGATGATACAAGGTTCTTTGCTGACAATAGCTCCACCCAGAAACTGTGTTTCTCTCTGATTCTGCCTTGAAGTCACTGCACTTCAGATTCCCTTGTACACACTCCACTTGGCTCTCTTGTCCTTCTTATTACCACACAAAACAAGCATGAAGCCCATAAGCTGTTGTAAGCTTATTACCAGAACTTCTAAACCGACAACACTGCTCCACCTGAAGCCATAAGCTGCTGAGAAGACTTGAGAAATTCGCCTGAAGCAGTAGCACTGCTCCACCTGAAGTAAAAAAAACATCTGAAGATGTGCACTACAACACTTGTAGAGGCAAGACTCCACCTGAAACAGAACCCCTCAGACCTCACTGAATTTCTCTTCACACACAGATTCACTTCTCAGACTTATAACCATCCTCAAACCTTCCTGCACTTTTTTCTTGATCCATTAAACTGCTCTGTGTATTTGACTGAATACATGGCTTCTTGCTTCAACATACATGTCAGAACTTATGACAAATATCTTCTGTTTGCAGCCATTTAATCTCAGTCACATATACCCGAGAAACCACCAAGTGTCGTTGCTTCTTTAAAGCAGTTTCTGTACCACCAAACTGAATGTGCTTCGGCCATCTGCATCCTTTCTGAATTTTAACCAAAAATCAGAACCCATGCTATCTGCTCTTGTCTCATATGCTCCACCTTCTTGTCTCTGAAACCTCAACCTGTCTTGGACTTGAGTTTCTGAAACGTGAGCTACCATAACCTGAGACATATCCCGCAGACTTGAACTTGTAACATCTCTGTCTAATAGGAAACATAAACAGCAAAATAAACTCTTTGCTTTATTTTCCTTTGGAACACAAAACAAGAAACTTGCTCCCTGTTCTAGTTTCTTTATCACTGATATTCAATCAGCCTTGCTCCAGAGTTCATCACCTTTCGTCTTTTGCAGAAACACCTTTGAGTAAGACAACAAGACCTCTTCACCGAGCTTGCTCCTATTACTCACAACATCTCACCAAAGCTTAGCTCAAGCTGCTTCTTCCTAAAGATAAAACACGTTTCTGCATCACTAACTTGATGACTCTGCTGCCTTTCTTCTTATAACCAGAAGCTTCCATCTCACTTCACCCAGTGAGCCTGACTACTATCTTGAGACTGAAACCCACGCATAACCACATCTGTAACATCACTTTACTGCCACTGAAGAGTAGACACAAAAGTAACACCCTTGATTCATTTAGTAGAAACTCAGCCTTGTTGCTACAAGCTCTATTCTGATCCTTTTATAACCCCTGTGACTGAACCTGCAGACCTCAGCTCAAAACCTCTGAAAACTGAACCAACCTTGAAGCCTTAAATTACTGAACCTGTCTTGTTTCATATCTGATTAAACCTCACTGTCATGCTTCTCTGCAACTTCCTTTCACTTGGATCCTGGAACCTTTAATCAATATCCAAATAGCCATTGAAACACATACCAACATCAACTTCCAAGGCGTCCCTCATACCTGAGATTCATAAGTGCCACCAACTGCTATTCTTTCCATCTTCTGAAACAACACTGCATATTTCTTCCACAAACGAGCTGACCAAAACACAATCTGACACCAGACCCGAGCCTTGATCATCCTTTGCAAAGATAACACACATTACTTGTGATTCAGCAAGCTTCAGTTCCCCTTATCCTTTGCAGAAAATGATTAACCATCCATCACAAACTACCTTTGTGACTGTATTGAAACAAGACCACCTTATCTTCAAGATTTGAGCCTGAAATCTGCTGAACTTGATTTGATTCAAGCTCCTTAAGTCTGGCTTGACTTAACCTGAATAATCTCCAACATGAGATATTACCGGAGAGGAGTATATCAGCAGCTACGAAGAAGACGACGAACACTCAGCCTTCAATTCCTCCGATAACAACGAAGACACGCAGCTGGAACAGGGAAAAGCAATGGTGACTCAAGAGCTATGATCTTTTACTTGATCTCTCTATCTTGTACTTGCTTTCTCCTTCCTCTGAATACTCTATCTCTCCCTTCTGTAACTCATTCTTGCTTCAGCCTCTACGGATCTTTCCTTTCTTGTGAATAACACAACATAGCTAGTAAGTCTCTTCATCATAATCTCACACCAGACTATGACTCTAGCCTCAAGATAGATCACCTTGCTTCTGCACATGGTTTTACAAACCAGAAACCAATAGATCCGACTGGATCTTCCTCCGTGTACGTTCTTTCTTACGCTTCCGACGTCTTCTTCGTCTACCACAAGCAAACGTCAGTTTCTTCTTTCTTTGATGCTGACGCTGCATAACGATCGACATCAGCTCTGATTCGTCACACTTGAAACAGCGACGCGATTACGAAACTACACAACCTCAGATTCTTCTTCTTCAGAATCGATCAAGATTCGTTACCGATAAATCCTTGAATCGCCATAACCAGCGCTCTGATACCACTTGTTGAGGATTCTATCGGTTTCCTGCAAGCTTCAATGTATCTCAAATCGCAAATCTAGCGGAAACAATCAATCGCAGTGTGGAATCGAATCAAGCGAGAAAGTAAACAACACAAGAGTTTTTGGTAACCCGGTGTTCACCGCACTTCTCCGATGTGGAGAAGCCGCTATACTCACCGGAGAGAGAATTAGGTCTCTCAACCTTTCCAATAGATGAAACTGAGAAGAGTACAATCACAGGAGATCTTCTTCCTCTCTATCTCTGTTACAATCACCAAGAGATAAGAGTATGATCTTGAAAGAAGAAACAAGAAGATGAGCTTAGCTAGATACACAGAGAAACTCCTTCCCTTACTAGCTCTCTCTCACTCACGATCTCTCTCTCTCTCACGGACTCGAGCTCACGCTCTCCTCCTGAGCTCTCGCTCACTCCGATCTCGAGCTCAAGCTCTTCTCTTCTTCGATTCTGTTACAGACGCTTAACGTCGTAACTTCCGTGAAGATGATGACGATGAAGTTAATCCCTTCAGCTCCTGATCAATTACACTTTTGACCTTGCTTCCATTTAATCAAAGAATCCAGCTCACGTGTATTTCACATGCTCAACTTAAGTGAAACCTTCTCCTTGGCATAGAGACTTTATGAGACTTGGCATCATCAAGAGATCAGATGACACAAACCTCTACAACGGCTGTTCGGATATCAATCAGATAACTAAAATTCGAATAAATCTACTCTCTCTTTTTTGCATTTAACATATCTAGCTTTTTAAAACAGTAGAATGAATTTACAGATTCTTTTTTTTTTCTCTCTGTTCTCTGAAGTGTACTTGTATCCTTTTGCAGCTAAAACTCGTGAGTCGAAATCTAAAAAGCTTTGGTTATGTGTCAGTGTCTAAAGTGGGATTATATTCTACCTTTTTGAGTTGTTTTGTGTTTAATTTAATATGAATTCACTTTTCAAAGCATCTAATATATCTCAGGAAAGTTCAAATTTGCTATATTTAGGATAACCAATATTTTATTTGAATTTTCGGGTGTATTGGTTTGATTCGGCAATGCTTGATTGCTCGAGAGCTTGAACCGAAAAACATAGGATCTAACTGTTGAGTAGGCATACTGTTGAGCTCTGCTGTTCCCTATACATACTTTAGATCGTCGATTAGATCGTCCGAACATTTCGTATATACCATATCTTGTGAGATTTTAATTTCAGATAAACAAAATGACTGAGGTTGTGTGTTGTAGAAAAGCTAGTATAATATATGCAGTAACGAGGTCATTGTTTTTTTTGGGAGGGAATGTCAACAAATTAAACTTTTAAAGTAGGACTAGTAGAAATGAATTTTAAATCTAGTTTATTAGTATCAAAAATGAAAAATTAAAATAACAGTAGATATATGTATCATTTGGTCAGTATATATATATATATCTTAATATATTTTTTTTTACATTATATATTAATAATTGTTTGATAATATATGAACTGTCATATAAAAGATATCACGCTTGGAGGATTTATCCCTTAAATAGTTGATAATAATTTTTAGATTCTTTTCCTCATAGATAAAAGGGAAAATATAATAAAGATTATAATCTAGATGAATTAAATATTTTCCACAGTATGTATATATATATATATATATTATGTTCATGACTTTCATATACTTCTCTCGTATATTATTTACTCAACTATATGGCACAGAGGTTTGGCACGTAACATATCTTCAAATGTTTGTAAGTACAGTTGATTAAACAATTATCTACTAGTCAAACGATGTATTCTAGTGTGAATTACGTCCTGGCGAAATTTCTTCGGTTAAAGCACTCACGAAACATACATACTCTTGTTCCCTCTCAAAAAAACACACACACACACACATGCTCTTGTTTATACCGTTTCCATATAATTCGATACAATATATAGCACATATTCAAGACAAACATGACCAGCTTTTATTAGTGTTGTCCGTTATTGTTGTGAAGTGTTGTTGCAGTAGTAAATCAAAGGAGGAAGAAGAAGAAGTGCCGGCAGGACAAGTCGTGAAGAAGACATTTAAGAAACTATGCGTTTTGGTCGTTGATGATGATCGATCGTGCCGTTCACTGTACATGGGATTCATCCAAATGCGTGGAGGATTTCCTTACATGGCGGAAAATGGTGAGGAGGCAGTGAACCTCTACCGCGATGGCCAAACCTTCAACCTTATCCTCATGGATAATGAAATGCCTGTGATGGATGGAGTTTCGGTACGTACCGCGTTATAGTCAATTTTAGTTAACTAGCCGACCAACAATAACCAAATTCAAATGAATTGACGCAGTCAAAATCAATGTTCTAAAATTTTGTATAAGGGGACGTCTATGCATTCGTCTAGACGATAAATCAGTTATAATATTTTTTTAAAAAATGGTCTAAAATCTAATTGGCGTTATAACTCATACAAAAAATATTTTTTTATAAAATGCTTAATTAATGTCTAGCAATTTTTTAAACATTTGTTGAAATATGTATATGGAATTTGAAAGTCAGTTCAAACTCCCCGTGTTAACACGTATAATGTTTTGCAAATAGTTCAGTTAAGTTTCAACCTTCCAAGTTTCGACCATTGAATCAATAACATTATGAACCAAAACAGTACATACTAATCTATTAATTTACGAAGTAGTTTTAACCAATTATATTGGAAAGAGACTTTAATGGCCGGCTTGATCATTCACTAGTATGATAGAGCCGTTTTTTTCTCACTTGTTAGGCAACCAAGGATCGTGGGATTGACGTCACATGAGGACGAGAATAGTGGATTTATGGAAGCTGGAGCTGACCATTGCTTGGCCAAGCCCATAACATTTGAGAATATCTACTTGCTCATCGAGCAGCTAAAAGACGAATGATAATGACGCGCGACTATATATTTATCCATTTTTTTTGTTCTCACTAAAATAAACCAAATACTATCAGGCTTCAAGAACATATTTTAAATATATCGTATATGTTATATATAGTTTCGTGAAAATGTAACAATGAACAGATAAAAAGCATTTGTCTAATAATGGCATACATATTTTTCAATTTCTCTATATTATTTGTGATATATTCGCTACAATAATTCGAGTGGTAGCTAATAATTGTTGGTACAAAATGGCAACTAAACAGCATTTAAGCATAAATATGCGAGCGTCGAATGTTATAAGATTGGTTTGTAGCCTTAGAGGTTAACAAGGAATGTTAGTATATTCGTTAGATTAGAACGCACTTAGCAAAAAAAAAAAAAAGTCTACCAGTAAATTAAAAAGAAACCAAGAGAATTAGTAGCAGAAAGATTGATAAAACATCAGAGGTCCTCATTATTATTATTGTGCTGTATACAATGAAATATATCTGTTGTATTAACATTATTATCATTATTTATAATATAAGCTGTCCTCTCAATGTGATTAAACCTCAGACATAACTTAACTTCAACTCCAAACTTAATTGCAACTGCATGAACCCAAAATCATATACAATAGCCACCACCCGGTTTAAGTAACCAGCCGATGCAGCTGAAAACCACCCGGTTTATCTTACCAAGGCCCTAAATCATATAATAGCCCATAGTTACCTTCTTTAAATGGGCCTTTAAAGTCAGTATAGTAAACCTAACTAAGCCCATTATCATCTCGCCTTGTATAAAAAAGCTTAACGCTCGTCTCGGAGACCTTTCATTAGGGTTTTCTCTTCCTCTCATTTATCACTTCGGCTCCTGCATCTGAGCACCGAATCATAAACCCTAGCCATGGCGACGAAACCAGCTAAACAATCCGTGCAATGCTTCGGGAGGAAGAAGACCGCCGTCGCCGTCACCCACTGCAAGCCCGGGTGCGGTATGATCAAGCTCAACGGTTCCCCGATCGAGCTCTTCCAGCCCGAGATCCTCCGGTTCAAGATCTACGAGCCGGTCCTTCTCCTAGGGAAGCACCGTTTCGCGGGCGTGGACATGAGGATCCGCGTGAAGGGCGGTGGTCACACTTCACAGGTCTACGCGATTCGTCAGAGTATCGCTAAGGCGTTGGTTGCGTTTTACCAGAAGTATGTTGACGAGCAGTCGAAGAAGGAGGTGAAGGATATTTTGATTAGGTACGATAGGACTCTGCTCGTGGCGGATCCGAGGAGGTGCGAGCCGAAGAAGTTTGGTGGGCGTGGTGCTCGTTCTCGTTTCCAGAAGAGTTACCGTTAATCAAAATCTGGTTTGTTCATTTCTCAAAATGAGTTGTTGAATTGTCAGACGTTAGACTCTCATTTGCGTTTTTTTTTATTATTGTTATTGGATAATGGTTAATTTGCCTATGAACTTATGTTTTTTTACAATGTCTGCTCGTTTAATGTCTTTACTCCGATTACTGTTTTATTTTGTTAATTGATTGGTCGCTTAAACGATTGGGTATTGGTGAAATGATCTAGCTTATTGCATGTTAGGAGTTATAGTTAAAGTGATTGAGGATTTTTTGGCGAAACTTAGGTTGATGATGTTTTAGAAATATTATCGAGACATTGAATCACTCTGCTATAGTGTCGGACAAGTATTACATTTTGTCACTCTAATCAATTAAGCTATGTATTTTTAGAGTTTAATGATGATGTTGTTTAGAGATGTAGGAAGAATTCAACCAATTATGTTTTGTTAATCATGTTTATTTGTTAGTGTTCTAGAGTTTTATTCATGGAACATGAGCTTCATGGTTTTTTGAAATGAAAAAAAAATACTGAAACTTGTTGAAACTTGAATAGTAAGTAGTATTAGCAGGTCTCTTTAGAGTAAGAAAAATGTATATGGAATGGTATAACCGGGCGATTGTTTTGTTTATCTTAAGATGATTTGCCTTCTCCAACTTCTGAAAATTTGCTTATACAGAAGAATTTTAAAGCAATTTTCAGTATTTGATAGCCTGTTACTGCTAGACAATGAGAAATAGAGAAACAAAATTGTTTGATTGATACGTCTGTGTACGCTGTAATTTGGTTTAGCAATAATAAATAGAAGAATTAACTAAAGCAAGCCCAATTGGCCCATCATACATCACATTTTTGGATCCATCACACTATTGTTTGATTGATCTGTTCCATAAGCAAATATAATAGTGTCTGTGTTACATAATACCCTGTAATTGGGTTTAGCAGTAATAATAGAAGACCTAACTAAAGCAGGCCCAAGGCCCATCACACTTCACGTTTTGGATCCAACAAGCATTCGTCTTTAGTTTCAGCTTCCTGAATACGCAAAAATATCAAAATGCCCTTACATTATTAGTAAATTTACGACATGCCCAAAATTAAATCTAAATTCAAAATCTCCGAAAACACCTCCTTCTCTCGTCGTCACCATCTCCGCCGTCGATCCGCTGCCGTCATGCCGTCGTCAATATCGGAATTCTCCAAATCGTGGCCGCGGAAAGGATCCCTGCGAACCACATTGGTGACTGGTGAGTATTCGTTAGCCTCCCGATTGAGTGTTGTGTTTTTTTTTCTTCGTATGATCTGAACCTCCAAAAACTGCCGATTTGATTATTAATTTTTATTGCAGATTCATGTTTTATGGATGAGAAACAATCACATCATCAGTATGAAACTCCACCAGGTTGCTGTTTACAACGTGTAACGAGGTTCATTTTACACGATGAAGATGTGTATTATGAGGTATTGATCTCTTTGCCATGAAACTGCATAACTAATCTGTGGAATTAGATTTTGATGGAGACTTTGATTTGATTACTTTCTTCCTTGTAATTTGCTTTTCTTTTTTTTCCCCTAGCTGCTTCTTTCTCAATTGAGTGTTAAATGACAAATTATATTGAACCTACATTGTATGTGTGTCTGTGAAGATAAGAAGTGGCCGAATCTCAAGATAATAATGGTTCTTGGCTTCTTAGAAACTTACAAACGATGGTGGAGCCTAAACCTGACTGGGACATCATTTATAGACTTTGTGTTCCCAGTTGTCTTAGTCTACAGCTCCTTCCAGGAATTTTCCTGATTGGTAATTAAAGACTTGGTTGGACTTCATATGCTTTTCTTCTTACTACGCTGATAATACATTTGTGTTCATACCAATCCTTTTTTTTTCATTTCGCAGATTGGTTTTTCTGAAATACATTTTCAGATCTGCTCGTCTGATGACTCTCTCTCGCAATTGTAAACACCATGTCTTTCCTAGCTTCCACGGGCCAGATGTCCGTAGAGGCTTTCTCAGCTACTTACTGAAGGAGTTAAGAGAGAAAGCAATCGACGTCTTCATAGACAATGATATAGAGAGGAGCAAGTTGATTGGTCCCGAGCTCACAGAAGCTATAAGAGGATCGTTAATTGCAGTTGTCTTGATCTCGCGGAACTACGCTTCATCAACATGGTGTCTGAACGAGTTGGTGCAGATCATGAAGTGTTGGGAAGAAGATAAGCAGACGGTGGAGGTGATTTTCTATGAAGTGGATCCATCTGACGTGAAAAAGCAGAAGGGCGACTTCGGAGCTGTCTTTGATAAAACTTGTGCAGAGAAATCAACGGAGGAAGTTGTCCTTAGAATCCGATGAAGTTGTCCTTTCTGGAGAAAAGCTTTGCATATTGTGGCTCAAATCGCTGGTTACCATACAAGCAACTAGTAAGTCTTTTCTATTTCCACTTGATAGATTAGTCCTAATCTTCTTAACACATCTGAGTCTATATATATCTGGTAAACACTATAGCGAGGGAGTGAGATAGGATCATTAATTATACTGTGCGGGTTAAGTTTGTTTAGATCTGGGAAAGATGATGGAAATGGGGCATTATCACGTGAATTTTCTTTGTTCTGCTGATATATTTTTGATGTACATGTCATTTATTTCCTGACTAATTAACGGATGTATTCATCTTTTTCTCTTTTAGTGATGATGATGCAGTCATGATTGCAAAAATTGTTACAGATGTTTCGAACAAGTTCATTGATTCTACAACATCAAATGATTCCGACAGCTTAGTTGGGATTGAAACTCATATACGGGAGATACAGACATTGTTGTCCTTAGAATCCGATGAAGTCCGGATGGTTGGTATCTGGGGTCCTGCTGGAATTGGTAAGACGACCATCGCCAGAGCTTTATACGGAGAGCTCTCTAGTAAGTTTACACATGCTGCTTTTATTGAGAGTATCCAAGGGAAGTTTGAGCAAAATTATCGTGACGAGCACGCCTTCATGTTGCATTTACAAGAAAAACTTTTGTCTGAGACCTTAAATCAGAAAGATTTTAAAATAGGTCATTTGGGTGTGGCAAAAGCAAGACTGAAGGACAAGAAAGTGCTTGTCGTTCTTGATGATGTGGATGACTTAAAGCAGCTAGAAGCCATGACTGACAAAACTTGCTGGTTTGGGCCTCAAAGTAGGATTATCATCACAACAAAGGATAAAAAGCTTTTTGTAGCACATGAGATCAACCATATTTACCAAGTGGATTTTCCATCTACATCTGAAGCTCTTGAAATTCTCTGTCTGTCTGCTTTTCGTCAACATTCACCTTCATCAGGGTTTGAGGACATGGCCATAGAAGTTACACGGCTCGCCGGTCGTCTTCCTTTGGGTCTATGTGTTTTTGGCGCTTATCTGCGAGGAATGTCCAGGGATCGGTGGATACATGCATTACCTAGACTCAGGACGAGTCTTGATGGGAAGATTGAGAAAGTGTTAAGGTTCAGCTATGATGCTTTATGCAAGGAAGATCAAGAATTGTTTCTTCATATAGCATGTTTTCTCAAAGGTGAATGGATTACTGACGTGGTGGAGTGTCTTGCGGAGAGTCGTTTGAACGTCAACCACGGGCTCCAAGTGTTGTTGGATAAATGTTTCATATCTATACGCAAATGGGGACGGTTGGCGGTGCATAATTTGCTTGAGCAATTGGCTAAAGATATTGTCCGTAAACAGTCTGATAATCCTGGGAAACGTCAGTTCTTGGTGGATGCTCAGGACATTTGTGATGTGCTCGAGGAAAATGCTGTAAGTTTTGAGATAAACTGTATCCAGTCTTTTCTTGCTACCATTTTTTGATCATTTGTAGCTAATTAAAGTTCTTTCAGGGCACTGAAACCATTAGAGGAATAGATTTTGACTTATCGGAGGTCAGGGGAGACTTAATTATTGACGAGCGAGCCTTTGAAGGGATGTCTAGGCTCCAGTTCTTAAGATTTCAGAAACGGGGTTTGTATAACAACACCAAACTTCTCCTACCCCAGGATCTGAAGTTTAGAGCTAGTAAACTTAGATTTCTTGAATGGGATCAGTTTCCGCTGGCATGTTTTCCTCGTGAGTTTCAACCGCGGCGTCTTGTCAAACTTATGATGGAGCACAGCAAGCTTGAAAAGCTGTGGGAAGGACCTATTGTAAGTAGTTTTTATGTGATTTTACCATTTAATTTCTTTGCATTTCATTTTAAGAACGCAGTTCTGGCTTAATTTAAACTATGTGCAGCCTCTCCCTTGTCTGAAGTTGATAGAGCTGTCTAGTTCCGACTACCTCAAAGAACTTCCGGATCTGTCCAATGCCACTAGTCTCAAGGTACTGAGGGCTGGTTTTTGCTCAAGTCTGTCGGAGATCTCCTCTATTGGGAAGTCCACTAGTCTCGAGGAGTTACATCTCGCTGGTTGCTTTGAGTTGATTGTGATCCCCTCGTCCATTGGGAATGCTATTAATCTCAAGACGTTGAATGTCCAGGTGTGCCAGGGTCTGGTTGAACTCCCCTCCTCTATTTGGAGCCTTAAGAAGTTAAAGAAACTGTTAATTGCAGGATGCCCAAACCTTAACCATTTGGGGTCACAGTTGAGAAGCTTTCCTGATATTTCCGGAAACATTACAGAATTAGATATGAGTAATACAGCGATAGAAGAGTTTCCTTCGTCAATCATGGCTTTTTCGTGTCTTCGTAAACTCACAACAATGACTGCCGAAAGTCTCAGGGTGTTTCCAGATGTTCCTGACACCATCGAAGTGTTAAAATTGCACAATGCGGGAATAGAAGAAATTCCTCCGACGATTAAGAATCTCTCACGTCTCACTACACTAAGCATGCCTCGCTGCAAGAAGCTAAAGGTCCTTCCAACCAACGTCAACCTGCAATCGCTCTCTTCACTTGATCTCAGTTCCTGCACACAATTGAGAACTTTTCCAGAGATATCTGTAGGCATTAGATCTCTTAATCTGAGCAATACTGGTATAGAAGAAGTCCATTCATCCATATGGTCTTGGTCCAGTCTTCTTAAATTGAACTTGGAAGATTGCCACAGCCTTCGGGTGTTCCATTGCGTTCCTGACAACATCGAAGAGTTGGACTTGAGAAATACGGGAACAGATTTCTCAGGTGGGGATTTACGTATAAACCTCAAAGGGTGCAAGAATCTTGTGTCACTGCCCCACATTCCGTATCGCGTCTCATACCTTGATGCATCTAACTGTGAGTCGCTGAAGAGAATAGATGGCTTAGTTAGCAATCCAGAGAGATGTCTCAGTTTTGCTAACTGTTTCAAGCTGAGTGAAGCAGCGAGAGAACTCATCGAGGAATCGGATTACAAGTTTGCGCTCTTACCTGGTGGAGAACTGCCTGCAGAATTTGATCACCGAGCAAGAGAGGGTTTACTAACTGTCAATTTGGATCAGAGCCCTCTACCTTTATTCTTACGATTTAAAGCTTGCCTTTTGCTGCTTCATGGACACTATATAGAGGACGAGGATGCCAGTGAGGATGATAAGGACGATGAATGGATGGGTGCCAAGAGGCTTTTCTGTGACATCTGGTACGTTCAGAATGGCCTCTATGTTGGACATGGATCCTGCAAGTACCAGCTACCAGCAGTACTTGGATTCAAGGAGCATCTGTATTTCTTGGAATCTTCCATTTCACTAAACCTTCCTGAAACAGATGAGAATGTCAGCGAGCTTCATTTTGAGTTCAAGATCACTGGTAAATACTGGGATGTAAAAGACTTTGGTCTACAGCTCTTCGAAGACCCTGATGTTCGTGATGACCATGTATGCTGTGGTGATACTTACAAAGAAACTGCGGACATCAATATTAGAGAAAACTTACATGCAGGAACAATGTGAAGAGAAACAATTTAAGAGCTAAGCTTTCTGGAAAGAAGCAACTTACTGGGTTCTGACAATGTTTGTGGGCCTTTTTTTAAATCATTCCTAAGCAATGGGCCTTACTAAATGATTAATGGGTCTAACTAAATGGGCTTAAATCCGAAACATTAAATTCGCACGAGGGAAAGTCTCTTCTCAGCGACAGTTCATAGCAATTTCTTTCAAAATCTCCTTTTTCCTGTAAACGTCGCCGTCTCCGGATGGATCGACCGCCGGCGTTTCCTCACTACCACTCTTGGAAGACCCTGATGTTCATGACGAGGTTAGAATGCACGGGGACGTTGAGTTGGTGCCGTCTCACGTACCGGATTCAGCCGGGGGACGGGTACGGCACGTGTACTCCTTTAAACGTCAACGTCTCGAGTAATGCAGGGACGGCGAGGACTCAAATGGGGACGGATTGGTGAGTCGACGGAGACGTCTCCGAAACGTTTCTAAGCCATATTCTTGTTTTTTTTTGCTTGATATATGATTAAGAAAGGTTTAGATTAATCATTTACATGTTGAAAGCATTAAAAATGAGATGATGGAACCATAGAATCAAGTAAGAAAAGTTATGGCGGCCATAGATTTAGTTTCAAATGGTGTGGAGAAGATGATATGGATGAAGAATATAGAGGAGCAGAACAGAGTTGGGTGGTGCATGCGTCCTTGTAGTTGCGTATAGTTAGCATTCTTGTTTACAAAATAGACCAGAAAAGCTTTTTGATTTTACTTTTACCTCTTTGGTCTATGGCATTAAGCATGTACATATCAGTGAGACTATCAGTTTGTTTGTATTTTGAAGCTGTAAACAATATTGGTTAAAATGACCTGTTACAGCACTGTTCACTTGGGAACAAGAATATATGTTGTCTGCATTGATCTGGTCCGATCCGGAGTCATATTTCTTGAGTGCTGTGCTGTATTTTCTTTGATCAGAAATCGATATTTTTTTTAACTAATGGGCCTGACGTAAAAATAAATGGGCCTTTTTAAATGGGCTTAACATCCGACACACTAAATGTGCTTCTTCCTGTGAACTTCGCCGTCGCCGGATGGATCGACCGCCGTCGTTTCCTCACTACCAAAACCCTAATCCAAACTTCTTCCACCGACCTCATCCTCCTCTAAACTCTAATCCAAACTTCTTCCACCAACCTCATCTTCCTCCTCTGCAAATTCCCAACACTTACTCCATCCCTCCGCCTCCGCCAGAAATTCACGACCTCTCCGGCACACTCTCCTCTTTACAGTCTCTGTTATCAGAATGTCAACGTACCTTAGATTCCCTCTCGCAAAATCTAGCTCTAGACCACTCTTCTCTTCTCCACAAGGACGGTTTAGTTCGGTGCCCTTTTGATCCAAATCACCTCATGCCACCGGAAGCCTCTCGATCTCACTCCTCTTCTCGGATCATTTAGTAGTTACCGAAACACACTCGACTTACCGTAGCTGAACAACGGTGATGGTGATCTCTGTTTCTCCTTAGATGACGTCACCTTCTTCGGGAACAACTTCTTCTACAACGATTGCCCTGGCGTTGTTAACTTCTCCGAGCTCGATGGTAAAACGCGACGTTTTACACTTCCTAGTGTTCTTCTGAATGTTGAATGCAGCGAGTTTGTATGTTCTCCTGTGTTGCGCGATGAAAAGTGAGATTGGAGGATGGAGAGATTACCCAACTTCGTACTCCTATAGTGTTCTTTGTTCAATTCTTCGTTCTGAAGCGGTTGAAACGAGTGGGTTAAGGATACATACATGAGGGATCATGTTTTTTTGCTGTTTAGGTTGTCTCTGAAAGCGGTTGTTAAGGAAGCTAGTGGGTTTATGTTAGAGTCTGATGCTAAAATGTTTTGGGTGAGCAGAGCTGCAAAAGCAGAACGTTTGAGTGTCCGGCTTTGTTTCGAGTGTTGTCTTGGTTAGCCTCTCAGCTTGCTGTATTGTATGGAGAAGGGAACGGGAAGTTTTTTGCTCTAGACATGTTGAAACAGTGCATTGAAGTATCTGCCTCTCAGATTATGTTGTTTCGGTCCGAACAGTAAACTTTAAGATGGTGAAGCATTTGGAGAATAACTTAGGTGGGGAAGTTGGCAAAACTGTGGACACTCCCCTAGGAATATCTGTGTCTCGTGTGGCAGCAGCTGTTGCAGCTTTATATGAAAGATCCATGCTTGAAGGAAAAATAAGAGCAATTCGATTTGCCCAACCACTAATTAGATATCAGCGGTTAGTTTTAAATCTTTGTCCATCTCTATAGTGTTTAACTTTCATATCATGTTTGAATCTGAGTTTAATTCCTCATGATGTCTACATCACTCTGTAGGGTAGCTTAGCATGGTGTTATGACAGCTCAAGCTGTTGAGGAACGGAAGGAACGTCCTAGCTACCGACCTATTATTGATCATGATGGTCTTCCCAGACATCGCTTATCAAATCAGGTTTATACTAAACCAAGTACTAACTGTTATATAACATGAATGAAACAAATATTACTCTAGGGAATTTTTTGCTGAAGTAGCCTAGATATCAACTGTATTGTTTATAACGTGTAGGATATGAATAAAATGAAGACAAGAGAAGAGCTTTTAGCTGAAGAGAGAGACTACAAGCGTCGAAGAATGTCTTACCGTGGTAAAAAGGTGAAACGAACGCCTCGACGGGTATGAAATCTCTTTTTTTTTCAATTCTTAGTGCTGTGAATGTTTTGCTGCATAATGGTCAATGGTGCATACTTCTCATAGAACTTCTTAATGAAAATGTTGAATGTTATGGCTCTACCATAGTACCATGTCCTGTTGAGGCATTTTAAACTGGACGTTGCTATAATCATACTTTCATTTACGACCGTAAGACATTCATTTATTAACTCCATCTTTTGTCTTGTAGGTGTTGAGGGATATGATAGAAGAATTTACAGAAGAAGTTAAGCTAGCAGGAGGTATTGGATGTTTTGAGAAGGGAATGCCATTACACTCCTCATCTTCTATAAGCAAGGGTCAGAAAGAAAGTGACCTTGGATACAGTTATGTATCAACAACATTAACAGACGCATCACCAAGATCCTATAAGCAACGGAAAGGAGAGAATAGCGAATATCGGGTGGAGATTAGAACCAATACAGATAAAGGAAACCTGTATGAGGAATATGATTCAGGCACTAGCTCAGAGAGACAACAGAGTCACAGATCATAAAAGCGCGGTGATCGAAGAGATGATGAATTCACAAGGACCAAACGACGTAGGATCATCTCGTGAAAAGAGTTCATCAGATTACAAGACCAAAAGGGATGATCGTTATGACCGCAGCGGTCGGGAACCTACCAAGGCCAAAAGGGATGATCGTTATGACCGCAGCAGTCGGGAACCTAGCAAGACTAAAATGGATTGTATCTATCTTCAAAGTTCGTTTGAAAGAGATTGAAGTTAAAAGAAACCAAGTCATTCGGTTGGTCTGACTTTGGTGGTCTATTCCGATAATCTTGCAGCAAAAGTTTACCCAGACTCGGAGCATCAGCAGTTTTGTGTGAATCCGTATCCTCTTTTGTATCCTTAACCATGATTTTCACCTTCTTTGATGCATCTAAATATTAACAGAAATCTTATCTTTCTTCCCAGCTATTTCTCAAAGTTCCTTAGGTTTATAGTTTTTAGTGTTACTTTTCTCCTCTGCTTGTGACAGATGGAAATTAATTCAAAGTATATTATTGTTATGAACAAGCCCTGAGCCATGTGATTGCTAGGAATATATGGGATCTCGACGAGCCATGTCATAATTTACTCGTTATCTAAGTGATATTTCCACAGTTAAAATTTCCTTCACATGAAAAACCATAATTTATTTGTCTTTACAAGTTTACATGACGATTAGGTGACGTGTGACGCAAGTATTTGTTCATGGAAGATCTCTGTTTCTTCATGGCAGGTGTTTTCCTCTCCAGTTCTGAAGAAACCGTCTGAAACGGCTACGTACAAGCAGACGACGGAGCTCCAGAGTAATCAGAAACCACCGGAGGCGAGAACACAAACCTTGGAGATTCCTGCACCACAACTCCTTTCATTAACCTTTCTGTGAACTTCAACCTCACTGATAAGCTCGGGAGATCGCCGCTCTCTGTTCTCAGACGGAGGCCTTGATCTCAAATACATCTCTCTGAGAGGCACACGACTGGTGAGTATTCGTTAGATTTCGCCTGTGTTTAAAATAAAATAAATTATTGCTATGTGTGTTTATCATCTTGTTGCAACATTGTTTCGTTGAGTTTTTCTCTGTATCATTCTTTATTTCTCAGTTTTGTAATTGAATATCATTGGAGAATTGGCATCTTCGGATATTTGTATATTGTTTCAGAGACCTTGATGAAAAGTGTCATCATGTGTCATCATGTTGCATCAATAGTGTCACTGTATCTGAACCTTAGAATTGGATGAGAAACAATCAAATTACCTGTCCTTATCCTATCTTTTTGGAGAAATAAAGAATTGGCATCTTCGGAGATTGTTCAGTCATGACTTTTGCAACTACAGTTTTGAGATATTGATTCTCTTTGCCATGAAGCTGCATATTTGTGAAATTAGATAGTGATGGAGACTTTGGCTTTGATTACTTGCTTCCTTGTAATTTGCGTGTCTTTTTCCTTGCTGCCTCCTTCTTGAAAAAGAGTAACCAAAATATTTTATTACTTCTGTTACTTCCTTGTAATTTGATGGTCTTTTTCCTTGCTGCCTCCTTTTTGAAATAGAGTAACCACAATATTTTATTACTTCTGGAAATTTGTTTTTTCTTTCTGCAAACAGAGCATTTTTCTTTTCTCTCTATCGATTGAAGAAGTTCCATAGTCGTATAGAAACTAAGATGTATTTGGAACCAATTAATGTTTCAATTCATGGACCCATATTTCTCTGTCGAGTGTTAATGACATTTTTATTGAAACTACATGTATGTCAGTGTGTCTGTGAAGATAATAAGTGGCCTAGTCTCACGATAGTAAAGGTTCTTGACTTCTTAGAAACTTACAAACGATGGTAGGGCTTAGACATGACTAGGATATCAACTTTTGTCGTCAACTTTTGTTGACTTTGTTTCCCCAGTTGTCTTAGTCTATTTAAATTCCATGAATCTTCCTGAAGGTAATGAAAGACTTGATTGCGAGTTGTTATATATTCCTTCTATAAGTTGTTTACTACGCTGATAATACATTTTAACAAATCTTTTTCTTTCATTCCGCAGATTTTTTTTCTTTCTGAAATACATTTTCAGATCTGCTCGTCTGATGGCTCTTTCTACTTTGTCTCGTCATTGTAAACACCATGTCTTTCCTAGCTTCCACGGGCCAGATGTCCGTAGAGGCTGTCTCAGCTACTTACTGAAGGAGTTCAAAGAGAAAGCAATCGACGTCTTCATAGACAATGACATAGAGAGGAGCAAGTTGATTGGTCCCGAGCTCACAGAAGCTATAAGAGGATCGTTAATTGCAATTGTCTTGATCTCGAGGAACTACGCTTCATCAACATGGTGTCTGAACGAGTTGGTGGAGATCATGAGGTGTTGGGATGAAGATAAGCAGACGGTGGAGGTGATTTTCTATGAAGTGGATCCATCTGACGTGAAAAAGCAGAAGGGAGACTTCGGAGCTGTCTTTGATAAAACTTGTGCAGAGAAATCAACGGAGGAAGTTGAGAGATGGAGAAAAGCTTTGCATATTGTGGCTCAACTCGCTGGTTACCATACAAGTAACTTGTAAGTCCTTTCGATCTCCACTTGATAGATTGGTCCTAATCTTCTTAAACATCTGAGTCTATATATCTGGTACACACTATAGCGAGGGAGTGAGATAGGATCATTAATTATACTGTTGCGACTTAAGTTTGTCTAGATCTGGGGCAGAGATGCATTATAATGTGAAATTTCTTGCCCTGTTGATATATTTTTGATGTGCGTGTCATTTATGTCTTGACTAATTAACAGAGGTATTCATCTTTTTTTTTCTTTTAGTGATGATGATGCGGTCATGACTGCAAAAGTTGTTACGGATGTTTCGAACAAGTTCAATGATTCCACAACATCAAATGATTCCAGCTGCTTGGTTGGGATTGGAACTCATATCAAGGAGATAGAGTCATTATTGTCCTTAGAATCCGATGAAGTCCGGATGGTTGGTATCTGGGGTCCTTCTGGAATTGGTAAGACGACCATCGCCAGAGCTTTATATGGAGAGCTCTCTAGTAAGTTTACACATGCTGCTTTTATTGAGAGTATCCAAGGGAAGTTTGAGCAAAACTATCGAGACGAGCACGCGTTCAAGTTGCAGTTACAAGAACAACTTTTGTCAAAGACCTTAAGTCAGAAAGATGTAAAAATAGGTCATCTGGGTGTGGCAAAAGCAAGGCTGAAGGACAAGAAGGTGCTTGTCGTTCTTGATGATGTGGATGACTTAAAGCAGCTAGAAGCCATGACTGACAAAACTTGCTGGTTTGGGCCTCAAAGTAGGATTGTCATCACGACAAAGGATAAAAAGCTTTTGGTAGCACATGAGATCAACCATATTTACCATGTGGATTTTCCATCTTTATCTGAAGCTCTTGAAATTCTCTGTCTGTCTGCTTTTCGTCATAAGTCACCGTCATCTGGGTTTGAGGACATGGCCATAGAAGTTACACGGCTCGCCGGTCGTCTTCCTTTGGGTCTATGTGTTTTTGGCGCATATCTGCGAGGAATGTCCAGAGATCATTGGATAAATGCATTGCCTCGACTTAGGACGAGTCTGGATGGGGAGATTGGGAAAGTATTAAGGGTCAGCTATGAGGCTTTATGCGAGGAAGATCAAGGACTGTTTCTTCATATAGCATGTTTTTTCAAAGGTGAAAGCATTAATGACGTGGTGGACTGTCTTGCGGAGAGTCGTTTGAACGTCAAACACGGGCTCCAAGTGTTGTTCGATAAATGTTTCATATCTTATGACGAATGGGGACGGTTGGTGGTTCATAACTTGCTGGAGAAATTGGCCAAAGAAATTATTCGTAAACAATCTGTTTCTGATCCTGGGAAACGTCAGTTCTTGGTCGATGCTCTGGACATTTGTGATGTGCTCGAGGAAAATGCTGTAAGTTTTGAGATAAACTGTATCCAGTCTTTTCTTGCTACTATTTTCTCGATCATTTGTAGCTAATGAAAGTTCTTTCAGGGCACCGAAACTATTATAGGAATAAATTTTGACTTATCGGAAGTCAGGGGAGAATTAATTATTGACGAGCGAGCCTTTGAAGGGATGTCTAGGCTCCAGTTCTTAAGATTCAAGAAACGGGGTTTGTATGACAACATCCAACTTCTCTTACCCCAGGGTCTGAAGTTTAGAGCTAGTAAGCTTAAGTTTCTCGAATGGTATCGATTTCCGTTGACGTGTTTTCCTCGTGAGTTTCAACCGCGGCGTCTTGTCAAACTTATGATGGAGGACAGCAACCTTGAAAAGCTGTGGGAAGAACCTATTGTAAGTAGTTTTATGTGATTTTACCATTTAATTTCTTTGCTTTTCATTTTATAAACGCAGTTCTGGCTTAATTTATACTATGTGCAGCCTCTCCCATGTCTGAAGTTGATAGAGCTGTCTGGTTCCGTCTACCTCAAAGAACTTCCGGATCTGTCTAATGCCACTAATCTCAAGGTACTGAGGGCTGGTTTCTGCTCAAGTCTGTCGGAGATCTCCTCTATTGGGAAGTCCACTAGTCTCGAGGAGTTGCATCTCGAATATTGCCGAAAGTTGACCAAGATCCCCTCTTCCATTGGGAATGCCATTAATCTCGAGGCCTTGAATGTCGAGGGATGCGAGGGTCTGGTTGAACTCCCATCCTCTATTTGGAGCCTCAGTAAGTTAAAGAAACTGTTAATTTTAGGATGCTCAAAGCTAAACCGTTTGGGGTCACAGTTGAGAAGCTTTCTTGATATTTCCGGAAACATTACAGAATTCAGTATTACTGATACAGAGATAGAAGAGTTTCCTTCATCAATCATGGCTTTTTCGTGTCTTCGTGATCTCTGTGTGAATGCCGAAAGACTCGAGGTGTTTCCAGATGTTCCTGACACCATCGAAAACCTAACATTAATCATCGCGAGAATAGAAGAAATTCCTCCATCGATTCAGAATCTCACACGTCTCACTAGACTAAGCTTGTCTCGCTGCAAGAAGCTAAAGGTATTTCCAACCAACGTCAACCTGCAATCTCTCTCTCGACTTTATCTCAGTTCCTGTACACAATTGAGAACATTTCCAGAGATATCTACAAGCATTAGTTATCTTAATCTGAGCGATACTTCTATAGAAGAAGTCCCTTCATCCATATGGTCGTGGCCCCATCTTCGTGAATTGGACTTGGAAGATTGCCGCAGCCTTCGGGTGATCCATAGTTTTCCTGACAACATCGAAGAGTTGGACTCGGGCTTGAGCGATACGGGAACAGATTCCTCAGGTGGTGATTCGGAGACTCGTCTACCATTATGTATAAACCTCAAAGGGTGCAAGAGTCTTGTGTCATTGCCCCACATTCCGTATTGCGTCTCACTCCTTGATGCATCTAACTGTAAGTCGCTGGAGAGAATAGATGGCTTAGTTAGCAATCCAGAGAGATGTCTCATCTTTATTAATTGTTCCAAGCTGAGCAAACCAGCGAGAGAACTCATTGAGGTATCGGATTGCAAGTCTGCGCTCTTTCCTGGTGGAGAACTGCCTGCAGACTTTGATCACCGAGCAAGAGAGGGTTTACTAACGGTCCAGAGCCATCTTCCTTTATTCTTAAGATTTAAAGCTTGTCTTTTGCTGCTTCATAGAGGTTATATAGAGGACGAGGATGATGAGGACGAGGAATGCATGTGTGGCAAGAGGCTTTCATGTGACATCTGGTGCGTTCAAAATGGCGTCGATGTTGGACATGGATCACGCGCGTACTATCTACCAGCAACACTTGGATCTAAGGAGCATTTGTATTTCTTGGAATCTTCCATCTCACTAAACCTTCCTGAAACAGATGTGAATTTTAGCGAGCTTCATTTTGAGTTCTACGAGATCACTGGTAAATACTGGGATGTAAAAGACTTTGCTATAAAACTCTTGGAAGATACTCACAACGAAGCTGAACAGAAAGTAACTGCAGACATCAAGATAGAGAAAATGCAGGAACAATGTGAATGTCTGCGAGCTTCATTTTGAGTTCAAGAACTCTGGTAAGAATGTGAAAGACTTTGCTGTACAACTCTTGGAAGATCCTGATGTTCATGGTGACCATGGATGCTGTGAAGATACTCACAACGAAGCTGAGTACAAAGAAACTGCAGACATCAAGATAGAGAAACTTACATGCAGGAACAATGTGAACAAGAGACAATTTAACTGGTAAGCTTTCTGGAAAGAAGCAATTTATTAATTTAATGATAATAATTGGGATAACCGCACAGTTTCAACAGCCCCACAAGAGTTTGAGCTTTTATCATTTCCTCATGGAGTGACTAATATGAATTTGGATTCTGACAATGTTTTGTGATAATAACCAAATCAGGTTTCCGTACGTCATGGATGAAGAGTAGAGAGAGCAGAAAAGAGTTGGGTGCTTGTGTGTCCTTGTAGCTTATCTTTGCGTATAGGTACTTGTCTTTTGGATCTGTGGCATTAGCATCTACATCTGTGGCACGGCTCTCTTGGACTGAAACTGCGATTGGTCATTTTGTTATTCGAATATGTCAGTTGTTTGTTTCTATTTTGAAGCATCTATTTTATAATAACATTTGTATAATTGACATGTTAAAGCACTGTTCATTTGGGAACAGGAACGTATGTTGAGAGTGGTTTATTTTATTTGATCAGAAGTCGATAATTCCTAAATGGGCTTAACATCCGACATATTTGTAGGTTCTTCTGTGTTGGACAAATGGTTAGGGCTCTTACCGTTTTGATGTTTGGGCAATGAAAAGTGAGATTGAAGGATGGAGATTACCCAACTTCGTATTCCTATAGTGTTCTTTCTTCGATGCTAGTGAAATGAGTGAGTTGAGGACATGGATTCTGGTGAATTCGACGAGATACGGTGTTATAATGGATACATACATGAGGGATCATGTTTTCTTGCTGTTTAGGTTGTCTATGAAAGCGCTTGTTAAGGAAGCTAGTGGGTTTATGAGAGAGTCTGATGCTAATGTTGTGGGTGGGGAGCAGATCTTGCAGTAAAAGTTTACACGAAGCATCGGCAGTACTTTGTTTGTATTCAGTTCTTTACTTTTTATAGAAATACATGAGCATTAGGTAACGTGTGACACAAGAAAGCAAAGTATGTATCTAAGAAACCAAAGACATGACTCTTTTAAAACTCCGGGGACGAAGACGAGTACCAGTGCCATTACTCATCTCAGAAGAACCGTCAATGGCTAACCCTTTACCGCTGAAACACAAGTACCTGTTCACAAAAGACCTCTGTTTCTTCATGGCAGGTGTCTTCCTCTCCAATTCAGAAGAAACCGTCTGAAACGGCGACGTACAAGCCGACGACGGAGCTCCAGAGTAATCAGAAACAACAGGAGGCGAGAACACAAACCTCGGAGACTCCTGAACCACCACTCCTTTCATCAACCCTTCAGTGAACTTCAACCTCACCGATAAGCTCGGGAGATCACCGCTCTCTGTTCTCATAGGAAACGCTCTTCCTCTGTTTCCAACCTCAGACGGCGACATTGATCTCGAATACATCTCTCTGAGAGGCAGCACACGACGGTTGTTGTTATCATCTCCAGAGAAACGTCGATTCTCCTCTGTTTCTTCCTTCTTAGCCCACCGCAACAGAAGCTTGAGACGCGCTCCTGTACTGCGTTTGCGTTTCGAATGCGTTGTCATTTCGGTGGAACACTCGCTGATTCCGTCTAAACTCTCCCTATCTGGACTCATTTCAGCGTTTGAAGCGGTATGATGATCCGTTCTCGCCGCAGTGAATAGAAAAATCTCGGAATCAGATATCTCAAACGCAGTTCCTGGACTGCCGCAGAACCCGTAACGCTCTTCTCTAAACGGTATAACCTTCTCACAACCGCCGTTTGATCTCCCACCCGCGGATTTAAGCCGTTTGATCAACAAATCAGAAACCGCAGTTCTCGGCGTTTGGCGTTCAAGCAAATCAACAGGAGTCATACCATCTATATCAGCAACGTTGAGATCAACGCCTGGGACTCTCAACAGAATCTCAACGACGTCAAGTCTAACGGTGTTGAGAACATCCATCACGGCTAAATGAACCACAGTTCTTCCGTTACCGTTTCTAACGTTGACTATCTTAGAAAAGTCAACGGACAAGCTTCCTCCTCCTGAGATTAACTTCTTCAGAAGCTCCATTTGTCTGTCTAACCGCTTAAACCCGGAGGCTGCGAAACCAGACACGACCATGTGTAGGCACGTGTCACCTTCGTTGTTAACAGCTGAGATCAACGGTGGAGATTCGTTTATTAGAGCCTCCATTACAGCTAAGTGACCCTTGTAAGCAGCTATGTGTAAAGCTGTGTTTCCATGGCTGTCTTTAATCGCCATTATTGAATCGTACTTCGTTATAAGATACTTCACCACCTACATTATATATGTGAATTAATACATTTAATTTTAAGAATTATTTGATTTTGTTGTTCTTACTTTGATTTGACCTCTGCAAGAAGCAGAGTGCAAGAGAGTAGAACCATGAGCATCTCTGAGTCCCAAAACGGCGTCGTATTTACCAGAGAGTAAAAACTCTTCCAAGATCGCCACGTGTCCGCCTCTCGCAGCACTGTGGACCCCTCTTTTAACCATCTCTTCCTTTACTATTAACTGCCTCTCCGTCAGTTTCCCGCCGTCTGTTTCTTCGACGCCGGCGATATCAGCCGGCAGCAAAGCGAAGTCCAGCACGAGACGAAAAACGTCGTCGTTTCTACCTCTCGCCGCCGCGTAGAGAACATCCGTCACGCCGTACTCTCCCTCTCCGAACACGAGAAGCGGATCTCTCTCGAGAAGCTTCTTAACGAACCCCAAGTCTCCGGCGGAGGCGGCGGTGTAGAGCAGCCAGCCGCCGTATCCAGCTCTGATGAGTGAGTTATCTCCGTTACCGATCTCGCACTCCTCCAACAGCCTCCTCGCGACGCGGGAGCGGTTCAGCGCCACCTGGGAGGAGGAGTTGTCTCCGTCGCCGTCGTCGTCCCAGACGGTTTCGAGGCGGCGGATGCGGCGGAGGGAGGTGAGTTTGACGAGAAGGTTCGTGTCGTGGTGGAGGAGCTCGATGACGACGTCGTAGAGACCGTTAGCCGCGGCGCAGTCGATTGGGGAAGCGTACCACCACTGGTCTCCGGTGCTCTCCCAACGGAGAGGAAATATCGGCGGTGGCATGTCCGTTAACCGGTTTAGATGATGAACCGGTTCTCTTAAACCAAAACCAATGGAGTTCAATGAAAACAGAGCATATGTGAAGGAGGAGACTTTAAGAAAACAGAGGAAGGAAGTAGATTAGGAAAGATCAATATGAATGGTTAGAAATGAAGGGAGACTTTTTACGACAGAACACAAAGAGATGAAGCAGAAGACAACAAAAAGGAGAAGCCTTGAGGATTGTGTTGTCGTGGCGAAGACAGAAACTTTTGTATGCTATGACCAGAAAAATTATTTAAAAAGTTTTATTTTGATCGGCATCGGAAAAATATAGATTCCATTCCCGTGAGTGGACCATATCCTTACGTGTTTTATCTTTTATATACCATCATGAAAAGGTTAGTAGTTAGTACAGTATATTCCAAATCATTCTGTAAAAGCTGTTAATTTTCCAGAAGAGGAAAAAAGAATTACGTGAAAGTATTTTCAACTGATGCAGGAATCAATGGTGATTTTTTGCATTTTACTACATATCAGAATCGTCCATTATTAGTCTTTTTTTTTGTTGAATTTTTGTAAGAAAGCGGATAAGAACTATGTAAATAGGAAACAATAATGGAATGATGTTTCATCTAATTAGGCGCATCGCTAGTTTGGTTGAAACCAGACGTTGAGGTTTTATAATTTATGCACAGTAAACGACATGTGAGTGGTAGTTCCTAAACTATTCCAAATTTTGATAAAAACAAGAAAATGCCCACTTGCGGTGGCTTTAAACTTAAGGGCCCTATAATCAATCATTCAATAAATGTGCATTATGACTTGTAGTTAAAGCTTAACCATCATTATAAGTTTGAAGAAGACTATTCATTCTTTTATTTTAATAGAAAAGAAGAAAAAAAGTCCCAAGACAAAAAATGTATATTTTGTTTTGCCTTGGCCTTTGGGTATTGTAGATCTACCTCTCTGTCGGTGTGGTGACTGTGGAGTGTGGACGCATCTACAAGCACATGTTATGTGTCCCTAAACTCAATGCTTAATTGTATTGGATCCCACTCCCATAATCTCTTGATGTGATGAATCCTGGCACAACTCTGGATGGATCCTGAGACGGTCTTACAATGATCTGAGTCAAAGCAGACAACAAACAAAACTTGCCTAAACTGTGTCTGAATCATTCAACTCCATTAAGTTGCAAAATTTCAGCAAGTCTTATCCATGACCAAAGAACTTGAAATCTACACTACAATGTGTGGTTGAATGAACAAAACAATGAACATCTGATGAATCTGTAGTAACTAATAATAACCTCACTTTACAGGGGCAGTAAGTTTAACACTCCTCATCACATACTCGATCCTCTCAACCGCTTCATGCATACTCTTCTTCCTAACCTCATCCAAAAGCAACAAACAAGTCCTATGCCTCGGCGCGATATCTTGGCTAATCATCTCCTCAAATAAACAATACGCCCACTCACACATATCAGCTCTACAAAACCTCTGTATCAAAAAAGTATAAGTCGACTCGTCCAAACTCAAATGATGCTTAGTCACCATTTCTTTCAACAACCTCCCAACCTCAACCACATCTCCTCTCTTAAAACATGATCTAAGCAACGGATGATACGTGTGAACATCAGGCTCACAAACCTTCAAACTCTCCATCTCCCTGAGAAGCTCAACGGCCTTCTCCTCCTCATCATGGTGACAATACATAGCAATCATTGAGTTATAAGTAGATGTGTTAACTGAAGGCATCTCATCTCTGAAAACCCTCTCAGCTTCTTCCAACCTCCCAGCTCGAGCAAGCGTGTGAATCAAACAGTTGTAGAAAAGAGTATCCCCCTCGCAGCCTGACCGTTTCATCCTCGCAGCCACCCTTAAAGACTCCTCAAACTCTTTCTGCGCGTTAAGACAAGACATAATCGTCGTGTAGGTGACAGAGTTCGGAGGAGAATCGTTAGCTTCCATCTCACTCAACATCTCATAGACTTTAATAAAATCACTCTTCAAACAATAACACTTTATAATCGTCGTGTAGCTAATCACACAAGGACGAAACCCATATCCTCTCATCTCCTGAATCGTCCAGAGAGCCTCCTCGACTCTGTTGGTCTTACACCAACCGTTAATAAATATATTAAAAGTATGAGCATCCGGCTTAATGTGAGCCTTTAGCTCTAACAAAACGGATCTAGCTCGCTCGACTCTCTTCTCCTTACAGAGAGTATCTAACAGTAAGTTCATAGACTCAGTGTTCTTCTCTAATCCAAACTCATTTAACCTATCGAACACGTTAACAGCTTCTTCCCACTCTCCAGCTCCAGCGAACCTCCTCATGATCTTGGCCACAGTGTTCAACGTCACGGTGTTATCTACCTTCATCTTCTCGACGAAGGCCTTCATACGATCCCATTTCTTGGCTTTCCCGAGTATATCAACCGCTGTATCATAAGCCTCGGCTGAGTGATTCTTGTGGGCTTTGCGAGACTCGGCCCATTTCAAGACGCCGAGAGCTGATCTCCAGTCGTCTCTGAACCTGTGGAGGAGCTTGTTGAGTAGAGTGTCTGAGAGGTTTACTCTGTTGCAGAAGGGATCGTTTGAGAGGCGGTGGAAGACTTCGTCTTCGCTGACGACTCTGTCGCCGCCGGCTCGGCCTATGATGACGTTCCATATCTCCGAGGATTCATCGAGTGGTTCGGGTGATGGCTCTGGAGACGTGGAGAGATTGTTGGTGAGGGTAGATGAGGAGAGAGCGATGGAAGGTTTGAGGCGTGAGAAAGTGTTTCTGACGCGGTTTTGGATGAGACGAGACATCGGAAAATCTAAAAAAAAAACAAGCAGGTTATGAAGCGTTGTCTCAGTTTCGGACAGTAACAGTAAGTGTCGGGAAAAGACACGGAAGTTCGAAGTCGTACCTAAAACCTTAAGCAAAAGGAAATCGTGAAACTGAAAACCGAAGACGGCCGTCTAGCCTAGCCGGAGAGATTTGACGAAGGAGTAATAATCATCGCTCAGACACAGACTTAAATGGACCGAGGCTATGGGCCCATTTAAAAGCCCGAGTTTTATCAGTTTTGTTAATGGGCTGCTTTAGTTTAGTGGCAAAAAGAACGAAACGAAGGAAGTTCAGTATTGTGAATAAGAATAAGAATATGAGGTGGCCCAATAAATGTTATGGAATGCAAGTCGTTTGGAAAATGTAGTTTTACACTTGGGGTACTCTACTCTCTTCTGGAGAATGAAAACCTCAAGGTGTGGAATCACAATCGTTGGGTTTTGATTGTGTTATTTCTCTTTGATATAAGCCTTTGACCATATTTTAGAATCTAACGATCATTTAGAGGGAGTTCAATCTGATAAAACCATAACTCAATATATCAAAAGCCAAACGTAAAGGGCCTCTCAGTTAAACAACCGGGCTACAGACTCAAATCACTACAAGTGAGAGAGATCAGCCAAAACCCAAAAAGAGTTTTTAAAACCAAGAAAATTTATTGAAAAACAACAAACTCGAGATCATCTTCTCAGATTTAGATTTAGCACTTTGACATGTGAACAATCAAGTCGACCACACGAGTACTGTAACCCCATTCGTTGTCGTACCACGACACAAGCTTCACGAAGTTGTCACTCAATGCAATTCCAGCCTTGGCATCGAAAATGCTCGACCTGCTGTCACCAACGAAGTCAGTTGAGACGACATCATCCTCGGTGTATCCAAGGATTCCCTTTAGCTTGCCTTCAGATTCCTCCCTGTTCATTATTGTTAACAATTCAACCAGTTAGTTAGTTTATATGTTACCACGATATGATAATTAAGCTTAACTGGAAGCAAAAGCTTACTTGATAGCCTTCTTGATCTCGTCGTAGGTTGCAGCTTTCTCGAGTCTAACCGTGAGGTCAACAACTGAGACATCAACGGTGGGAACACGGAAGGACATTCCGGTCAACTTTCCGTTAAGCTGTGGAAGAACCTTTCCGACAGCCTTGGCAGCTCCGGTGCTGCTGGGAATGATGTTGAATGAAGCAGCTCTTCCACCTCTCCAGTCCTTCATTGATGGTCCATCAACAGTCTTCTGAGTAGCTGATATCATAAAAGCAAACCCTCATTAGTTTCCTCTTACATGCAACCAGTAATGGTATTAGCTTTATTAAAGACAGAAAGACTTACCAGTGATGGAGTGGACGGTGGTCATAAGACCCTCAACAATGCCGAACCTGTCGTTGATAACCTACAGGAAGAAACCTAAGATTGGTACGAAGCTAGAAATAACACTATCAAACTGATCTGTAATGGGCGATGAGATATATTACCTTGGCAAGGGGAGCAAGGCAGTTAGTGGTGCAACTAGCGTTGGAGACAATGTCAAGGTCGGACTTGTACTCGTGCTCGTTGACACCAACGACAAACATGGGCGCGTCCTTGCTAGGTGCAGAGATGACAACCTTCTTGGCACCACCCTGTAACAACAATTCACAAAATCATTCAGTTGAAACATGGTTCCTGTCCATTTATCACTGAAACTCATCGAAGAGCAATAAGTTATATTAACACTACAAGTATATTGGTGTATAACATCCAAAGCAAATATAAAACAAACCTTCAAGTGAGCAGCAGCTTTGTCCTTGTCAGTGAAAACACCGGTAGACTCAACAACGAAGTCAGCTCCAGCCTCACCCCATGGGATATCCTCAGGGTTCCTTCACAAAATACAAATCAATCGTAAGTTTGAAATTCTCAAAAGAAAATATACAAACACAGGAAAAAGAAAAAGATAATACCTGATGCCGAAGACAGTGACTGGCTTCTCACCGAAGAGAAGAGTCTTCTCATCCTTCACCTTGAGCTCATGGTGTTTCCATTGACCGTGGACACTGTCGTACTTGAACATGTACGTCTGCACCAATCAAACACAGAGATTAATCAATCTACGAACCAAATCAATAACATTACAATCATCAGCTCAAATAAACGATATAATTAGCTAATCAACATGAAAACTAAACCAGTTTCTGGATCTAAAAACATCACGAAGACACTAAGAACACACATGCATTAACGTGACGATACTGAATCCAATAAATCACCAGATCGAAACGATATTAACCAGTTCCCGGATCAAAACGATGTCGAAAGAAGTAACGAAGGAAACACAAACCATGTGAAGCTCTAAAAACGATATAATCAGCTAAGCAACATGAGATTCAACCAACTAAACCAGTTTCTGGATCTAAGTACTGATTAAACATTCATGTCGACACATGCATAAGGTGACGATACAATCATCAGCTCGAAATACAATCTAATGAGCTAATCAACATGAGATTCAACAAACTAAACCAGCTCATGGATCTACGCACTTATTAAACCATTCGTATCGACCTTAAGAACACACATGCATAAACGTAACGATCAGCGCCACTAATCGAATCCAATAAATAACCAGATCGTAATTATAATATTTAACCAATCCAGGATCAAAACGACGTCGAAGTAAGGAAGGAAACAAAACGAACCATGTACTCAGTGGTGATGAAGGGATCGTTAACAGCAACAAGCTCAACATCGTCCCTCTGGAGAACAACTCTAGCTACCAAACGACCGATTCTTCCGAATCCTATCGATCACACAAACCAAACGTCAGATTCACTAGATCAGCTACATGTAATAGATCCAACAAACCTAGTTAATCAGAGACTCACCGTTGATTCCGATCTTGATCTTACCTCCAGCTACAAAACGAAAAGAAAATCCGAAAACAGTCAGATCTGAATACGATCAACAGACTAGAGAAACCAAACGAAATCAACAAAGAGATACTCACCCATTACGAATCAAATACGCGAGAAAGAGAGAAAATTACAGTGAGGATGGTGAGTGAGTGAGATGGGAGAAGAGGGGCTGTGTATTTAAAAGAGAGAAGAACGTGGAGAAGGGGTCGAAAAATATCTTCTGGCGAAAAAAAAAAAGAAAAGTCAGATCTGAAGTGATATTTTTCCATTTTTCTTAAGCTTAAAATGACTAAATGACCCTTCGTTACTTCCGTTATTTACCTTGTTTACCGTTGTTAAGCCACTCTGTTTCGGTTAAATGTCGTCACCCCTGAGTCGTGATTAGGAAAATAGTTGTGGCGAGTCATGGCGTATTGGCGTGTGCATCTCACGCGATGAACTAGAAGATTCTTAGACGGGCCGGGTCAGTTGAGTCGGCATGAAAGGCATCGGATTTGTCAATGCTGTTCTACACGGACCGGCATGTGGTTGACAAGTTGTTCGTGAGAGGCCCATTTTAGTAGACATTTTCAAATTTCTGGAAGGTAACACCCCGACTAGTAAAATTTTTATGTTACTTGCTTCTTTCATATGAACTTTTCTAGATTTAACATTTTTTAAAACAGTTGACATTTGGTTTTCTATATTGACAAAACAGTTGCACAAGATGACCACTGTGGTATGCAATAGTTCAAATGGTTTTTTTTCATGACAGTTTTCAGATCGGCCATGGGTTAAAGTTCATAAAACTCATGCTTTGGGCGTTAAACCGTGTTAAATACTTAAAGAACATCAAAAGGCTAAAAGTTATGTATTTTATTTTTCATGATTGTTGTTTCTATATTGACAAAACAGTTGCACAAGATAACCGCTGTGGTACACATAGATTTTGTAGAAAATTTCAAAAAATACGAAAATATTGTTTTAATGCATAGTTGCATCTTCCACTAACGTATGATGACGTTCAAAGAGGTTTTGAGCCTTTGTGGTCTCCGTTTTTCAAGCAAATAATGATTTTATAGTGGTTATTCTATCGATTTAGATAGTATTATGAAGTTTTACTAAATTAATTGATAAAAAATTATAACGAGTCCCTTACACCATGAAAAGAGCTTAAAATACATTAATACAAATATAGAATGTGGTTAGAAATTTTAAAACAACACTAAAGATTATAGGCTTCAGTATATAAAACATTTACCAAAAACTCAACATTTTCGTAGGGGGGTTAAACACATAGATTTTGAGAAAATTTCAAAAAATACGACAATATTGTTTTAATGCATAGTTGCATCCTCCACTAACGTATGATGACGTTCAAAGAGGTTTGAAGCATTTGTTGTCTCCGTTTTTCAAGCAAATAGTGATTTTATTGTGGTTATTCTATCGATTTAGGGAGTATTATGAAATTTTACTAAATTAATTGATAAAAAATTATAACGAGTCCCTTAGACCATGAAAAGAGCTTAAAATACATTAATACAAATGTAGAATCTGGTTATAAATTTTAAAACAACACTAAAGATTTTAGGCTTCAGTATATAAAACATTTACCAAAAACTCAATATTTTCGTAGGGGTTACCACATAGATTTTGAGAAAATTTCAAAAAATACGACAATATTGTTTTAATGCATAGTTGCATCCTCCACTAACGTATGATTACGTTCAAAGAGGTTTGGAGCCTTTGTTGTCTCCGTTTTTCAAGCAAATAGTGATTTTATAGTGGTTATTCTATCGATTTAGGGAGTAATATGAAGTTTTACTAAATTAATTGATAAAAAATTATAACGAGTCCCTTAGACCATGAAAAGAGCTTAAAATACATTAATACAAATATAGAATGTGGTTAGAAATTTTAAAACAACACTAAAGATTATAGGCTTCAGTATATAAAACATTTACCAAAAACTCAACATTTTCGTAGGGGGGTTAACACATAGATTTTGAGAAAATTTCAAAAAATACGACAATATTGTTTTAATGCATAGTTGCATCCTCCACTAACGTATGATGACGTTCAAAGAGGTTTGAAGCCTTTGTTGTCTCCGTTTTTCAAGCAAATAGTGATTTTATTGTGGTTATTCTATCGATTTAGGGAGTATTATGAAATTTTACTAAATTAATTGATAAAAATTATAACGAGTCCCTTAGACCATGAAAAGAGCTTAAAATACATTACTACAAATGTAGAATCTGGTTATAAATTTTAAAACAACACTAAAGATTTTAGGCTTCAGTATATAAAACATTTACCAAAAACTCAATATTTTCGTAGGGGTTAGTTACCACATAGATTTTGAGAAAATTTCAAAAAATACGACAATATTGTTTTAATGCATAGTTGCATCCTCCACTAACGTATGATTACGTTCAAGGAGGTTTGGAGCCTTTGTTGTCTCCGTTTTTCAAGCAAATAGTGATTTTATAGTGGTTATTCTATCGATTTAGGGAGTAGTATGAAGTTTTACTAAATTAATTGATAAAAAATTATAACGAGTCCCTTAGACCATGAAAAGAGCTTAAAATACATTAATACAAATGTAGAATCTGGTTATAAATTTTAAAACAACACTAAAGAGTTTAGGCTTCAGTATATAAAACATTTACCAAAAACTCAATATTTTCGTAGGGGTTACCACATAGATTTTGAGAAAATTTCAAAAAATACGACAATATTGTTTTAATGCATAGTTGCATCCTCCACTAACGTATGATGACGTTCAAAGAGGTTTGGAGCCTTTGTTGTTTCCGTTTTTCAAGCAAATAGTGATTTTATAGTGGTTATTCTATCGATTTAGGGAGTATTATGAAGTTTTACTAAATTAATTGATAAAAAATTATAACGAGTCCCTTAGACCAAGAAAAGAGCTTAAAATACATTAATGCAAATGTAGAATATGGTTAAAAATTTTAAAACAACACTAAAGATTATAGGCTTCAGTATATAAATCCTTTACCAAAAACTCAATATTTCCGTAAGGGTTAACACATAGATTTTGAGAAAATTTCAAAAAATACAAAAATATTGTTTTAATGCATAGTTGCATCCTCCACTAACGTATGATGACGTTCAAGGAGGTTTGGAGCCTTTGTTGTCTCCGTTTTTCAAGCAAATAGTGATTTTATTGTGGTTATTCTATCGATTTAGGGAGTATTATGAAGTTTTACTAAATTAATTGATAACAAATTATAACGAGTCCCTTAGACCATGAAAAGAGCTTAAAATACATTAATACAAATGTAGAATGTGGTTAGAAATTCTAAAATAACAATAAAGATTATAGGCTTCAGTATATAAAACATTTACCAAAAACTCAATATTTTCGTAGGGGGTTAACACATAGATTTTGAGAAAATTTCAAAAAATACGAGAATATTGTTTTAATGCATAGTTGTATCCTCCACTAACGTATGATGACGTTCAACGAGGTTTGGAGCCTTTATTGTCTCCGTTTTTCAAGCAAATAGTGATTTTATAGTGGTTATTCTATCAATTTAGTATGAAGTTTTACTAAATTAATTGATAAAAAATTATAACGAGTCCCTTAGACCATAAAAAGAGCTTAAAATACATTAATGCAAATGTAGAATGTGGTTAGAAATTTTAAAACAACACTAAAGATTATAGGCTTCAGTATATAAAATATTTACCAAAAACTCAATATTTTTGTACGGGTTACTACATAGATTTTGAGAAAATTTCAAAAAATATGACAATATTTTTTAATGCATAGTTGCATCCTCCACTAACGTATATGTTGTCTCCATTTTTCAAGCAAATAGTGATTTTATAGTGGTTATTCTATCGATTTAGGGAGTATTATGAAGTTTTACTAAATTAATTGATAAAAAATTATAACGAGTCTCTTAGGCCATGAAAAGAGCTTAAAATACATTAATACAAATGTAGAATGTGGTTAAATTTTTTTAAAAAACACCAAAGATTATAGGCTTCAGTATATAAAACATTTACCAGAAACTCAGTATTCTCGTATGGGTTAACACATAGATTTTGAGAAAATTTCAAAAAATACGAGAATATTGTTTTAGTGCATAGTTGCATTCTCCACTAACGTATGATAACGTTCAAAGAGGTTTGGAGCCTTTGTTGTCTTCGTTTATCAAGCAAATAGTGATTTTATAGTGGTTATTCTTTCGATTTAGGGAGTATTATGAAGTTTTACTAAATTAATTGATAAAAAATTATAACGAGTCCCTTAGACCAAGAAAAGAGCTTAAAATACATTAATACAAATGTAGAGCGTGGTTAGAAATTTTAAAACAACACTAAAGATTATAGGCTTCAATATATAAAACATTTACCAAAAACTCAATATTTCCGTAGGGGTTAACACATAGATTTTGAGAAAATTTCAAAAAATACGAGAATATTGTTTTAATGCATAGTTGCATCCTCCACTAACTTATGATGACATTCAAGGAGGTTTGGAGCCTTTGTTGTCTCCGTTTTTCAAGCAAATAGTGATTTTATTGTGGTTATTCTATCAATTTAGGGAGTATTATGAAGTTTTACTAAATTAATTGATAAGAAATTATAACGAGTCCCTTAGACCATGAAAAGAGCTTAAAATACATTAATACAAATGTAGAATGTGGTTAGAAATTCTAAAATAACAATAAAGATTATAGACTTCAGTATATAAAACATTTACCAAAAACTCAATATTTTCGTAGGGGGTTAAACACATAGATTTTGAGAAAATTTCAAAAAATACGAGAATATTGTTTTAATGCATAGTAGTATCCTCCACTAACGTATGATGACGTTCAACGAGGTCTGGAGCCTTTGTTATCTCCGTTTTTCAAGCAAATAGTGATTTTATAGTGGTTATTCTATCGATTTAGGTAGTATTATGAAGTTTTACTAAATTAATTGATAAGAAAATTATAACGTGTTCCTTAGACCATGAAAATAGCTTAAAATACATTAATACAAATGTAGAATGTGGTTAGAAATTATAAAATAACAATAAAGATTATAGGCTTCAGTATATAAAACATTTACCAAAAACTCAATATTTTCGTAGGGGTTAACATATAGATTTTGAGAAAATTTCAAAAAATACGAGAATATTGTTTTAATGCATAGTTGCATCCTCCACTAACGTATGATGACGTTCAACGAGGTTTGGAGCCTTTGTTGTCTCCGTTTTCAAGCAAATAGTGATTTCATAGTGGTTATTCTATCAATTTAGGGAGTATTATGAAGTTTTACTAAATTAATTGATAAAAAATTATAACGAGTCCCTTAGATCATGAAAAGAGCTTAAAATACATTAATACAAATCTAGAATGTGGTTAGAAATTTTAAAATAACACTAAAGATTATAGGCTTCAGTATATAAAACAACACATAGATTTTGAGAAAATTTCAAAAAATACGAGAATATTGTTTTAATGTATAGTTGCATCATCCACTAACGTATGATGACGTTCAACGAGGTTTGGAGCCTTTGTTGTCTCCGTTTTTCAAGAAAATAGTGATTTTATAGTGGTTATTCTATCGATTTAGGGAGTATTATGAAGTTTTACTAAATTAATTGATAAAAAATTATAATTATACCATGAAAAAATCTTAAAATACCTTAATACAAATTTAGAATGTGGTTAGAAATTTTAAAACAACACTATAGATTATAGGCTTAAATATATAAAACATTTACCAAAAACTCAATATTTTCGTATGGTTAACACATAGATTTTGAGAAAATTTTAAAAAATACGACAATGTTGTTTTAATGCATAGTTGCATCCTCCACTAACGTATGATGATGTTAAAAGAGGTTTGGAGCCTTTGTTGTCTCAGTTTGTCAAGAAAACGGTGATTTTATAGTGGTTATTCCATAGATTTAAGGTGTATTATGAAGTTTTATTAAATTAATTGATAAAAAAATTATAACGATTCCCTTATACCAAGAAAAAAGCTTAAAATACATTAATACAAATGTAGAATGTGGTTAAAATTTTTAAAACAACACTAAAGATTTTAGGCTTCAGTATATAAAACATTTACAAAAAACTCAATATTTTCGTAGGGGTTAACACATAGATTTTGAGAAAATTTCAAAAAATACGATAATATTGTTTTAATGTATAGTTGCATCCTCCACTGACGTATGATGACGTTCAAAGAGGTTTGAAGCCTTTGCTGTCTCCATTTTTCAAGCAAATAGTGATTTTATAGTGGTTATTCTATCAATTTAGGAAGTATCATGAAGTTTTACTAAATTAATTGATAAAAAATTATAACGAGTCCTTTAGACCATGAAAAGAGCTTAAAATACATTAATACAAATGTAGAATGTGGTTAGAAATTTTTAAAACAACACTAAAGATTATAGGCTACAGTATATAAAACATATACCAAAAACTCAATATTTTCGTATGGGTTAACGCATAGATTTAGAGAAAATTTCAAAAAATACGAAAATATTGTTTTAATGCATAGTTGCATCTTCTACTAACGTATGATGACGTTCAACGAGGTTTGGAGCTTTTGTTGTCTCCGTGTTTCAAGCAAATAGTGATTTTATAGTTGTTATTCTATCAATTTAGGGAGTATTATGAAGTTTTACTAAATTAATTGATAAAAAATTATAACGAGTCCCTTAGATCATGAAAAGAGTTTAAAATACATTAATATAAATCTAGAATGTGGTTAGAAATTTTAAAATAACACTAAAGATTATAGGCTTCAGTATATAAAACAACACATAGATTTTGAAAAAAATTCAAAAAATACGAGAATATTGTTTTAATGTATAGTTGCATCTTCCACTAACGTATGATGACGTTCAACGAGGTTTGGAGCTTTTGTTGTCTCCGTTTTTCAAGAAAATAGTGATTTTATAGTGGTTATTCTATCGATTTAGGGAGTATTATGAAGTTTTACTAAATTAATTGATAAAATATTATAACTATACCATGAAAAAATCTTAAAATACCTTAATACAAATTTAGAATGTGGTTAGAAATTTTAAAACAACACTATAGATTATAGGCTTAAATATATAAAACATTTACCAAAAACTCAATATTTTCGTATGGTTAACACATAGATTTTGAGAAAATTTTAAAAAATACGACAATGTTGTTTTAATGCATAGTTGCATCCTCCACTAACGTATGATGATGTTGAAAAGGTTTGGAGCCTTTGTTGTCTCAGTTTGTCAAGAAAACGGTGATTTTATAGTGGTTATTCCATAGATTTAAGGTGTATTATGAAGTTTTATAAATTAATTGATAAAGAAATTATAACGATTCCCTTATACCAAGAAAAAAGCTTAAAATACATTAATACAAATGTAGAATGTGGTTAAAATTTTTAAAACAACACTAAAGATTTTAGGCTTCAGTATATAAAACATTTACAAAAAACTCAATATTTTCGTAGGGGTTAACACATAGATTTTGAGAAAATTTCAAAAAATACGATAATATTGTTTTAATGTATAGTTGCATCCTCCACTAACGTATGATGACGTTCAAATAGGTTTGAAGCCTTTGTTGTCTCCATTTTTCAAGCAAATAGTGATTTTATAGTGGTTATTCTATCAATTTAGGAAGTATCATGAAGTTTTACTAAATTAATTGATAAAAAATTATAACGAGTCCTTTAGACCATGAAAAGAGCTTAAAATACATTAATACAAATGTAGAATGTGGTTAGAAATTTTAAAACAACACTAAAGATTATAGGCTACAGTATATAAAACGTATACCAAAAACTCAATATTTTCGTATGGGTTAACACATAGATTTAGAGAAAATTTCAAAAAATACGAAAATATTGTTTTAATGCATAGTTGCATCTTCTACTAACGTATGATGACGTTCAACGAGGTTTGGAGCTTTTGTTGTCTCCGTGTTTCAAGCAAATAGTGATTTTATAGTGGTTATTCTATCAATTTAGGGAGTATTATGAAGTTTTACTAAATTAATTGATAAAAAATTATAACGAGTCCCTTAGATCATGAAAAGAGTTTAAAATACATTAATACAAATCTAGAATGTGGTTAGAAATTTTAAAATAACACTAAAGATTATAGGCTTCAGTATATAAAACAACACATAGATTTTGAGAAAATTTCAAAAAATACGAGAATATTGTTTTAATGTATAGTTGCATCCTCCACTAACGTATGATGACGTTCAACGAGGTTTGGAGCCTTTGTTGTCTCCGTTTTTCAAGAAAATAGTGATTTTATAGTGGTTATTCTATCGATTTAGGGAGTATTATGAAGTTTTACTAAATTAATTGATAAAATATTATAACTATACCATGAAAAAATCTTAAAATACCTTAAATCAAATTTAGAATGTGGTTAGAAATTTTAAAACAACACTATAGATTATAGGCTTAAATATATAAAACATTTACCAAAAACTCAATATTTTCGTATGGTTAACACATAGATTTTGAGAAAATTTTAAAAAATACGACAATGTTGTTTTAATGCATAGTTGCATCCTCCACTAACGTATGATGATGTTGAAAGAGGTTTGGAGCCTTTGTTGTCTCAGTTTTTCAAGAAAACGGTGATTTTATAGTGGTTATTCCATAGATTTAAGGTGTATTATGAAGTTTTATTAAATTAATTGATAAAAAAATTATAACGATTCCCTTATACCAAGAAAAAAGCTTAAAATAAATTAATACAAATGTAGAATGTGGTTAAAAGTTTTAAAACAACACTAAAGATTTTAGGCTTCAGTATATAAAACATTTACAAAAAACTCAATATTTTCGTAGGGGTTAACACATAGATTTTGAGAAAATTTCAAAAAATACGATAATATTGTTTTAATGTATAGTTGCATCCTCCACTAACGTATGATGACGTTCAAAGAGGTTTGAAGCCTTTGTTGTCTCCATTTTTCAAGCAAATAGTGATTTTATAGTGGTTATTCTATCAATTTAGGAAATATCATGAAGTTTTACTAAATTAATTGATAAAAAATTATAACGAGTCCTTTAGACCATGAAAAGAGCTTAAAATACATTAATACAAATGTAGAATGTGGTTAGAAATTTTAAAACAACAATAAAGATTATAGGCTTCAGTATATAAAACATATACCAAAAACTCAATATTTTCGTAGGGGTTAACACTTAGATTTAGAGAAAATTTCAAAAAATACGAAAATATTGTTTTAATGCATAGTTGCATCTTCTACTAACGTATGATGACGTTCAACGAGGTTTGGAGCTTTTGTTGTCTCCGTGTTTCAAGCAAATAGTGATTTTATAGTGGTTATTCTATCAATTTAGGGAGTATTATGAAGTTTTACTAAATTAATTGATAAAAAGTTATAACGAGTCCCTTAGACCATGAAAAGAGCTTAAAATACATTAATACAAATCTAGAATGTGGTTAGAAATTTTAAAACAACACTAAAGATTATAGGGTTCAGTATATAAAACATTTACAAAAAACTCAATATTTTCGTAGGGGTTAACACATAGATTTTGAGAAAATTTCAAAAAATACGAGAATATTGTTTTAATGCATAGTTGCATCCTCCACTAACGTATGATGACGTTCAACGAGGTTTGGAGCTTTTGTTGTCTCCGTTTTTCAAGAAAATAGTGATTTTATAATGGTTATTCTATCTTTTTTTTTTTTTGAAAGAATGCTAAATTTATTCAAATCAAAAAAGACATTTGTACAAACTAATGCATCTGTAAACTAGAGTAGTTTGAAAGTTTTAGAAGCAGAAAAGAAAAAAGAGTATCTATTCTCTTGTTTCAAACCAAGCCGCCATTGCCTGGGTCAAGTGCTTCCCGCCTTTTCCTCGTAAAGAACTGATTCTGTTCCGAGTTTGTTTGTCGATGAATTTGAGTAAAATCCCTGGAGGCTTCTGAACCGTGCCATGCCGTCTACTATTCCTCTCCATCCAAATCGTGTGAATCGCAACTTGGAAAACATACCGCAGCAGAAACAGCTTCGTACGTGAGCCAAAGTTAGTTGAGAACAGGTACAGAACTTCATCCCATATGCAGGTGTAGTTACGTCCCAGTAACCTCCCAGCTAGATTCCTCCATATCACCTCAGAGTAAGAACAAGAGAAGAAAAGGTGATTTCGAGATTCCACACCAGAATTACAGAAAATGCAATTAGCATTTGCTTGGGGGTTCCACTGCAGAATTCTATCACCTGTGGCCAACCGGTTGTGTGCTGCTATCCAACTCATTACTGAATATTTAGGTGTTGCTCCTGTGAACCAGATACTTTTGTGCCATTGAGTGATCGGCTGCTGTACACGCGATAATCTCCATGTATGTTGCGTGAGAAACTCAGGCCGATAAACATTTCCTTTACCTCTCCATAGTCTAACATCATCCTCTCCTGTAAGCCCCTGCAGTCTAAGACGCATGATCTCTGCATCAATGGCCATCAGGTGCTCTGCTCTATGGCGACGACTCTGATAATTCTGAACGGCAAACTCCACTGTAGGATTGAGATCGACTCCAAGCGAGATGCAAACTCGAACATTTGTGATCTCTATTAACCTCCCCAAAGAGGACCACTCATAAAACCAAAAAGAAGTAGCAGCCCCACTTCTTATTTCGACTTTTGTAAAGGATCTGGCGAGAGCACGATATTTCAGTAGCTTCTTCCACATCCAAGAACCAAGTGAGCTTGATTCCTTAACACTCCAGAAAGATCCTTTTCGTATGAGATATCTCTTAACCCATTTAACCCAAAGCGTAGACTGAGACAGGATACGCCAAATTAGCTTTAGACAGCAGACCTTGTTAGTCTCCATAAGTGATCTCAAGCCCAGACCCCCTTCCTCCTTTGGCTTGCAAACATTCTCCCAAGATATTTTTGCTTTCTTTGAGCTCATAGTGGTTATTCTATCGATTTAGGGAGTATTATGAAGTTCAAAGAGGTTTGGAACCTTTGTTGTCTTCGTTTCTCTAGGGAATAGCAATTTTATAGTGGTTAGTCTAATGATTTAGGTAGTATTTGCAGTTTTGCAAAATTAATGGATAAAAAATTAGAACGATGTTCATGTACCATGAAAAGAAGTTTATCATACATTAATACAAAGGTATAATGTGGTTTTAAATTTTAAACACAAATTTAAAGATTATAGGCTTCATATATAGCGCATTTACCGAAAACTCACTATTTTTGTAGGGGGTTTAACACATAGATTTTGAAAAAAAATCAAAAAATTGAAAATTCTGTTTTAATACATATTTGAATCATGTAATAAAATATGATGAAGTTCAAAGAGGTTTGGAACCTTTGTTGTCTCCGTTTCTCTAGGGAATAGCAATTTTATAGTGGTTAGTCTAATAATTTAGGGAGTATTTGCAGTTTTGCTAAATTAATTGATAAAAAATTAGAACGATGTCCAAGTACCATGAAAAGAAGTTTATCATAAATTAATACAAAGGTATAATGTGGTTTTAAATCTTAAAACAAATTAAAAGATTATAAGCTTCATATATAAAGCATTTACCGAAAACTCACTATTTTCGTAGGGGGGTACACATAGATTTTGAGAAAATTTAAAAAATTTGACAATACTGTTTTAATGCATAGTTGAATCATGTAATAATATATGATGAAGTTCAAAGAGGTTTGGAACCTTTGTTGTCTCCGTTTCTCTAGGGAATAGCAATTTTATAGTGGTTAGTCTAATGATTTATGGAGTATTTGCAGTTTTGCTAAATTAATAGATAAAAAATTAGAACCATGTCCATGTACCATGAAAAGAAGTTTATCAGACATTAATACAAAGGTATAATGTGGTTTTAAATTTTAAAACAAATTTAAAGATTATAGGCTTCATATATAGATTATTTACCGAAAACTCACTATTTTCGTAGGAGTTAACACATATATTATGAAAAAAAATTAAAAAAATTGAAAATACTGTTTTAATGCATATTTGAATCATGTAATAAAATATGATGAAGTTCAAAGAGGTTTGGTACATTTGTTGTCTCCGTTTCTCTAGGGAATAGCAATTTTATAGTTGTTAGTCTAATGATTTAGGGAGTATTTGCAGTTTTGCTAAATTAATTGATAAAAAATTAGAACGATTTCCATGTACCATGAAAATGAGTTTATCATAAATTAATACAAATGTATAATGTGGTTATAAATTTTAAAACGAATTAAAAGATTATAAGCTTCATATATAGATCATTTACCGAAAACTCACTATTTTCGTAGGGGGTACGCATAGATTTTGAGAAAAATTCAAAAAATTTGACAATACTGTTTAATGCATAGTTGTATCATGTAATAACATATGATGAATTTAAAAGAGGTTTGGTACCTTTGTTGTTTCCGTTTCTCTAGGGAATAGCAATTTTATAGTGATTAGTCCAATAATTTAGGGAGTATTTGCTGTTTTGCTAAATTAATGGATAAAAAATTAGAACGATGTCCAAGTACCATGAAAAGAAGTTTATCATACATTAATACAAAGGTATAATTCGGATTAAAATCTTAAAACAAATTTAAAGATTATAGGCTTCATATATAGAGCATTTACCGAAAACTCACTATTTTCGTATGGGGGTACACATAGATTTTGAGAAAAATTCAAAAAATTTGACAATACTGTTTTAATGCATAGTTAAATCATGTAATAATATATGATGAAGTTCAGAGAGGTTTGGAACCTTTGTTGTCTCCGTTTCTCTAGGGAATAGCAATTTTATAGTGGTTAGTCCAATGATTTAGGGAGTATTTGCAGTTTTGCTAAATTAATGGATAAAAAATTAAAACGATGTCCAAGTACCATGAAAATAAGTTTACCATACATTAATACAAAGGTATAATGTGGTTTTAAATTTTAAAACAAATTTAAAGATTATAGGCTTCATATATAGAGCATTTACCGAAAACTCACTATTTTCGTAGGGGGGTACACATAGATTTTGAGAAAAATTCAAAAAATTTGACAATACTGTTTTAATACATATATGAATCATGTAATAATATATGATGAAGTTCAAAGAGGTTTGGAGCCTTTGTTGTCTCCGTTTCTCTAGGGAATAGCAGTTTTATAGTGGTTAGTCCAATTATTTAGGGAGTATTTGCAGTTTTGCTAAATTAATGGATAAAAATGTAGAACGATGTCCATGTACCATGAAAAGAAGATTATCAGACATTAATACATAGGTATAATGTGGTTTTAAATTTTAAAACAAAATTAAAGATTATAAGCTTCATATATAGAGCATTTACCGAAAACTCACTATTTTCGTAGAGGTTAACACATAGATTTTGAAAAAAAATTAAAAAAATTGAAAATACTGTTTTAATGCATATTTGAATCATGTAATAAAATATGATGAAATTCAAAGAGGTTTGGAACCTTTGTTGTCTCCGTTTCTCTAGGGAATAGCAATTTTATAGTGGTTAGTCCAATGATTTAGGGAGTATTTGCAGTTTTGCTAAATTAATGGATAAAACATTAGAACGATGTCCATGTACCATGAAAAGAAGTTTATCAGACATTAATACAAATGTATAATGTGGTTTTAAATTTTAAAACAAATTTAAAGATTATAGGCTTCATATATAGAGAATTTACCGAAAACTCACTATTTTCGTAGGGGGTTACACATAGATTTTGAAAAAAATTAAAAAATTGAAAATACTGTTTTAATACATATTTGAATCATGTAATTAAATATGATGAAGTTCAAAGAGGTTTGGAACCTTTGTTGTCTCCGTTTCTCTAGGGAATAGCAATTTTATAGTGGTTAGTCTAATGATTTAGGGAGTATTTGCAGTTTTGCTAAATTAATGGATAAAAAATTAGAACGATTTCCACGTACCATGAAAAGGAGTTTATCATAAATTAATACAAATGTATAATGTGGTTATAAATTTTAAAACGAACTAAAAGATTATAAGCTTCATATATAGATCATTTACCGAAAACTCACTATTTTCGTAGGGACATATAGATTTTGAGAAAAATTCAAAAAATTTGACAATACTGTTTTAATGCATAGTTGAATCATGTAATAACATATGATGAATTTCAAAGAGGTTTGGAACCTTTGTTGTCTCCGTTTCTCTAGGAAATAGCAATTTTATAGTGATTAGTCCAATAATTAAGGGAGTATTTGTAGTTTTGCTAAATTAATGGATAAAAAATTAGAACGATGTCCAAGTACCATGAAAATAAGTTTATCATACATTAATACAAAGGTATAATGTGGTTTTAAATTTTAAAACAAATTTAAAGATTATAGGCTTCATATATAGAGCATTTACCGAAAACTCACTATTTTCGTAGGGGGGTACACATAGATTTTGAGAAAAATTCAAAAAATTTGACAATACTGTTTTAATGCATAGTTGAATCATGTAATAACATATGATGAATTTCAAAGAGGTTTGGAACCTTTGTTGTCTCTGTTTCTCTAGGGAATAGCAATTTTATAGTGATTAGTCCAATAATTTAGGGAGTATTTGCAGTTTTGCTAAATTAATGGATAAAAAATTAGAACGATGTCCAAGTACCATGAAAAGAAGTTTATCATACATTAATACAAAGGTATAATGTGGTTTTAAATTTTAAAACAAATTTAAAGATTATAGGCTTCATATATAGAGCATTTACCGAAAACTCACTATTTTCGTAGGGGTTAACACATAGATTTTGAAAAAAATTTAAAAAATTGAAAATACTGTTTTAATGCATATTTGAATCATGTAATTAAATATGATGAAGTTCAAAGAGGTTTGGAACCTTTGTTGTCTCCGTTTCTCTAGGGAATAGCAATTTTATAGTGGTTAGTCTAATGATTTAGGGAGTATTTGCAGTTTTGCTAAATTAATGGATAAAAAATTAGAACGATGTCCAAGTACCATGAAAAGAAGTTTATCATACATTAATACAAATGTATAATGTGGTTTTAAATTTTAAAACAAATTTAAAGATTATAGGCTTCATATATAGAGCATTTACCGAAAACTCACTATTTTCGTAGGTTAGTTAACACATAGATTTTGAAAAAAAATTAAAAAAATTGAAAATACTGTTTAAATACATATTTGAATCATGTAATTAAATATGATGAAGTTCAAAGAGGTTTGGAACCTTTGTTGTCTCCGTTTCTCTAGGGAATAGCAATTTTATAGTTGTTAGTCTAATGTTTTAGGGAGTATTTGCAGTTTTGCTAAATTAATTGATAAAAAATTAGAACGATTTCCATGTACCATAAAAAGAAGTGTACCATACATTAATACAAAGGTATAATGTGGTTATAAATTTTAAAACGAATTAAAAGATTATAACCTTCATATATAGACCATTTACCGAAAACTCACTATTTTCGTAGGGGGGTACACATAGATTTTGAGAAAAATTCAAAAAATTTGACAATACTGTTTTAATGCATAGTTGAATCATGTAATAACATATGATGAATTTCAAAGAGGTTTGGAACCTTTGTTGTCTCCGTTTCTCTAGGAAATAGCAATTTTATAGTGATTAGTCCAATAATTAGGGAGTATTTGCAGTTTTGCTAAATTAATGGATAAAAAATTAGAACGATGTCCAAGTACCATGAAAAGAAGTTTATCATACATTAATACAAAGGTATAATGTGGTTTTAAATTTTAAAACAAATTTAAAGATTATAGGCTTCATATATAGAGCATTTACCGAAAACTCACTATTTTCGTAGGGGGTACACATAGATTTTGAGAAAAATTCAAAAAATTTGACAATACTGTTTTAATACATATATGAATCATGTAATAATATATGATGAAGTTCAAAGAGGTTTGGAACCTTTGTTGTCTCCGTTTCTCTAGGGAATAGCAATTTTATAGTGGTTAGTCCAATGATTTAGGGAGTATTTGCAGTTTTGCTAAATTAATGGATAAAAAATTAGAACGATGTCCATGTACCATGAAAAGAAGTTTATCATACATTAATACAAGGTATAAATGTGGTTTTAAATTTAAAACAAATTTAAAGATATAGGCTTCATATATAGAGCATTTACCGAAAACTCACTATTTTCGTGGGGTTAACACATAGATTTTGAAAAAAAATTAAAAAAATTGAAAATACTGTTTTAATACATATTTGAATCATATAATTGAATATGATGAAGTTCAAAGGGGTTTGGAACCTTTGTTGTCTCCGTTTCTCTAGGGAATAGCAATTTTTTAGTTGTTAGTCTAATGTTTTAAGGAGTATTTGCAGTTTTGCTAAATTAATTGATAAAAAATTAGAACGATTTCCATGTACCATGAAAAGGAGTTTATCATAAATTAATACAAATGTTTAATGTGGTTATAAATTTTAAAACGAATTAAGAGGTTATAAGCTTCATATATAGACCATTTACCGAAAACTCACTATTTTCGTAGGGGGTACACATAGATTTTGAGAAAAATTCAAAAAATTTGACAATACTGTTTTAATGCATAGTTGAATCATGTAATAACATATGATGAATTTCAAAGAGGTTTGGAACCTTTGTTGTCTCCGTTTCTCTAGGGAATAGCAATTTTATAGTGATTAGTCCAATGATTTAGGGAGTATTTGCAGTTTTGCTAAATTAATGGATAAAAAATTAGAACGATGTCCAAGTACCATGAAAAGAAGTTTATCATACATTAATACAAAGGTATAATGTGGTTTTAAATTTTAAAACAAATTTAAAGATTATAGGCTTCATATATAGAGCATTTACCGAAAACTCACTATTTTCGTAGGGGTTAACACATAGATTTTGAAAAAAAAAAAAAAAAATTTGAAATACTGTTTTTAATGCATATTTGAATCATGTAATAAATATGATGAAGTTCAAAGAGGTTTGGACCTTTGTTGTCTCCGTTTCTCTAGGGAATAGCAATTTTATAGTGGTAGTCTAATGATTTAGGGAGTATTTGCAGTTTTGCTAAATTAATGATAAAAAATTAGAACGATGTCCATGTACCATGAAAAGGAGTTTATCATAAATAATACAAATGTATAATGTGGTTTAAATTTTAAAACGAATTAAAGATTATAAGCTTCATATATAGAGCATTTACCGAAAACTCACTATTTCGTGGGGGTACACATAGATTTTGAGAAAAATTCAAAAAATTTGACAATACTGTTTTAATGCATAGTTGAATCATGTAATAACATATGATGAATTTCAAAGAGGTTTGGAACCTTTGTTGTCTCTGTTTCTCTAGGAAATAGCAATTTTATAGTGATTAGTCCAATAATTAAGGGAGTATTTGCAGTTTTGCTAAATTAATGGATAAAAAATTAGAACGATGTCCAAGTACCATGAAAATAAGTTTATCATACATTAATACAAAGGTATAATGTGGTTTTAAATTTTAAAACAAATTTAAAGATTATAGGCTTCATATATAGAGCATTTACCGAAAACTCACTATTTTCGTAGGGGGGTACACATAGATTTTGAGAAAAATTCAAAAAATTTGACAATACTGTTTTAATACATATTTGAATCATGTAATTAAATATGATGAAGTTCAAAGAGGTTTGGAACCTTTGTTGTCTCCGTTTCTCTAGGGAATAGCAATTTTATAGTGATTAGTCCAATAATTTAGGGAGTATTTGCAGTTTTGCTAAATTAATGGATAAAAAATTAGAACGATTTCCATGTACCATGAAAAGGAGTTTATCATAAATTAATACAAATGTATATTGTGGTTATAAATTTTAAAACGAATTAAAAGATTATAAGCTTCATATATAGATCATTTACCGAAAACTCACTATTTTCGTAGGGGGGTACACATAGATTTTGAGAAAAATTCAAAAAATTTGACAATACTGTTTTAATGCATAGTTGAATCATGTAATAACATATGATGAATTTCAAAGAGGTTTGGAACCTTTGTTGTCTCCGTTTCTCTAGGAAATAGCAATTTTATAGTGATTAGTCCAATAATTAGGGAGTATTTGCAGTTTTGCTAAATTAATGGATAAAAAATTAGAACGATGTCCATGTACCATGAAAAGAAGTTTATCATACATTAATACAAAGGTATAATGTGGTTTTAAATTTTAACAAATTTAAAGATTATAGGCTTCATATATAGAGCATTTACCGAAAACTCACTATTTTCGTAGGGGTTAACACATATATTTTGAAAAAAAATTAGAAAATTGAAAATACTGTTTTAATGCATATTTGAATCATGTAATTAAATATGATGAAGTTCAAAGAGGTCTGGAACCTTTGTTGTCTCCGTTATTCTAGGAAATAGCAATTTTATAGTGATTAGTCCAATAATTTAGGGAGTATTTGCAGTTTTGCTAAATTAATGGATCAAAAATTAGAACGATGTCCAAGTACCATGAAAATAAGTTTATCATACATTAATACAAAGGTATAATGTGGTTTTAAATTTTAAACCAAATTTAAAGATTATAGGCTTCATATATAGAACATTTACCGAAAACTCACTATTTTCGTAGGGGGG